>NC_041382.1:247209774-247230068 GCF_002162155.2 Triticum dicoccoides | reverse complement strand
CACCACGGCCAAGACCTTCACCACGGCCTCTACCACCACCACGGCCAAGACCATCACCACGGCCAAGACCACCACCACCGCCTCTTCTAAGACCAAGATGACTCCCTCTTTGTTGCCTAGTTCCTCGTTGGCTTGTTTGATTTGAGTGGTTTGGCACTCCACCACTTGTTTGACTTGGTTGGCTACCCCTTGGTTCACTTGGTTGGCTATCATTTGTTTGGCTTGTGCTTGCACCATTTTTCTTTGATGTCTTTCTTGGTTTGGGACAAGTTCTTGTGTTGTGTCCCCCATTACTGCAGCCCCCACAATGGGATTGCTCACGAGGCTCTTGGAATTGGCCGGTGCCGTATTCTCCACCACCACCACGGCCCCATCCGTCCATGTCACCTCTAAGACGCTTTGTCTTACATCTTCCCCGTCTAACGATCTTCAATTCCGGGTCCGGCCATAGTTGAACTTCATGATACTCCGGCCATTGTGATTGGTCCAAGTATGGCTGGAACCGTGGAGTCCATGTATTCTTTACCGTCATGATTGAGAACTCGGACTCCCTCACGGTAAGAGGGTGATTGACGTCCACATTCCTAACCCGGGATGCATTTAACAAGTGCGAGCATGGGAGATGAAGCAAAGACGGCCTCATGCAGCTGCAATCACACCGTGTTAGGGAGACCTTGAAAGCCTGGCCTCCATGTTGGCGGCCATCGTTTGTGGTTCCTCCGGGCTCTTTCACCTCATACTTCCACTCGTTGTCGTCATATAGTACAGCTTCTTCGGAGTCTGCCTTTCGTGATTGAAATTCCAACCATTCTTCGACCTTTGGTGGGAAATTGTACTTGTGCTTATCCTTGTTCTCACCAGCAATCTGCTTATCAGTCTCCATTGAGTGCTTTAAAAAGTATTCATTCAACTTGTCAAATGTGTATTGCACTATTGCCGTCACGGGTAATGCACGTACACCCTTGAGCACCTTATTGAAGCATTCTGCCATATTGCTTGTCATTTGACCGTACCCCCGGCCATCTTCATCGAAAGCACGTGCCCACATATTCCTTTCGGCAATGTTCTTATTCAGAAACTCCTGACCGCCGGGGTCAAGTTTCTTGTGTCTGAGCAATGCATTGAACAATGTGGAAAAGCACTTGTTGGTGAAAGCGAGACAACAATCCTGAAGATCATTGGCCAACTCCTTGATACCACATGCCCTATAGAAGTTTGCACAAAAGTGCCTCATGAACCATCGATGATGCAACTTTGTATGTCCGGGAATGTCAACCACCACCGCATTTAGAATTCCAGGATGGCGATCCGATATGACACAAATTTCCCTTTCAGCAGGTAATACTCTTGTTCTCAGTTGACGCAAGAACCACTCCCAGTTATCATTGTTCTCCACCTCAACCAAAGCGAAAGCCAAAGGCAACACCCGGTTATTGGCATCACTTGCTATTGCAACCAATAAAGTGCCCTTGTATTGTCCGGTCAAGAACGTGCCATCAATGGCGATGACGGGCCGACAATGCTCAAAAGCCCTCACGCATTGCTCAAAGGCCCAAAATGCACGGCCAAATACTCGGACGGTCCTCCCGTTATGAATAAATGTTTGGTGCCCATGAGGCTCAACCACGTGAACCATGCCTGGGTTTGTGGCGGCCATAGCTAACAACAACCTAGGGAGTCGGTTGTATGCTTCCTCCCAATTGCCATACAACATCTTGAATGCGGCTTGCTTCGCCTTCCATGCCTTGCCGTACTTCACCTTGTAATGAAAGATGGCTTTCACAAGGTCAATGACACTCTTGATGCTCATTGTTGGAAGTGTGGATATTTGGTTGGACAGCCTGTAAGCAATGAACTCGGACGTGAGTTGTCTGTGTTGTTGGTACACAAGCTTGCCATCCGCATTCTTGTGCCGGCACATGTGAGTTGGTAGACAACTCACTATGCGCCAAGTGGGACCTCCTTTCCATGGCCTTGCACGCACAATCCATGGACATGTTGGCACTTCACATTTGACCGTGTAACGCACATTCACGTCCGAGTTGGCCACTTTATGTGGACGATAATGTGTAACCGAGTAGTTGTCGAGCCACATCTTCAATTCCAAGAAGGATTGAAACTCACAACCGGGATATATCCCGTTCTTGCCATCTTCCAAATCACGGTGAGAACTTGGCCTAGCTCCAAGAGATATGCGTTTTCCACCATCCACAACGGCTTCATCCGCGAGACTAAGATCCTTGAACAATGGTGTCTTGTGATCCCGCCCGAATACCTTCTTGAATGCTTCGGCCTCCTTCGGTGTGAACCCCTCCTCATCAACTTCTTCATCAGGACCATCGTCATCCGAGTCCGATGCATATGCACGGGAAAAAGGGATGGATTGGTCCATTGTCTCTTGCACATGATATTGGTCGAGATCACCCACATTGTTGTCATGGAGGTCAACTTCGTTGTCATCCTCCTCGTACTCATCATTCTCCTCTTCAAAACCTTCATTTTGGTTGTTTGGAGTCGGGCTCAATGTTGGCCAATCTTCTTGCGTGAATTGAGGTTCACTCATTTGATCTTGGTTCATGGGTGGGGGAGTGCTAGCAACCAACGGGGAGGGGTTCCGGTTCAAGTCTAAATTCAAAGTAGACTCAACCTTCTTGGAGGCAAATAACTCAAGAGCCTTGTCTAGAGATTCCGCAACCGTCTCCTTGTATGCAACCCAATGTTGCTCGGAGTTCACACGCATTGTCTTCCAACGGATGTGCATTCCTAAACCAACATTATGCCTTCCCTCGAACTCAACAACGTCACTTGGGTCCATCCAATTCAAATCTTTCCTCACTTGTTTCAAAAGCTCCACATAGCTAGGACTACTCTCAAACACCATGTCAAGCTCATCCGGGTCCGTCTCAACATTGCCTTTCAAAAAGGCCTCTTTATCCACATGATGAACATAAACACATGTTCTCCCCATGCCTACAATAATCAAAAACACACATATATCAAGTAAATACTTAAGAAAAATATTTGCACACATATGCCCTAACATATATATGAATTAATAACTCTAACCCCCACATAACAATAACCACAACCCTAACACCAACATAACCCTAACACCAACATCAAACACGCATAACCCTAACCCAAGCATACTATGGAAGCCTAAACAACCCAAATTAGCAAAGAAATATAACATCATTCAACACAAAATTCCAAATCCTATCAAAATCTAGGGTTTCCCCAAACTAGCAAGATTTGAGCAAATGTGACAATTCCTATGGATGAAAACGAGGGGATCGGAGGAGATTACCTTAAGGGAGGGGTTGGCTTCGCAATCCACGGTCTGTGGCGGATTTGCAAGATTTGAGAAGGATTTGAGAGGGGGAAGAGGGGAAGAGAGGAGGGCCGCAAGTCTAAGGGTTTGGGTCGGGTGGGGGTGTGTGGGGTGGGGGTGGGAGGGGAGAGAGGGTGGGGCCAGCCCAAGTGGAACACAGACTGTGCAGCGCCCAAGAGCTAGGCGCTGCACATTACAAGTGTGTGGCGCCTAGATCTTAGGCGTTGCACAGGTGCGTGTGGGGCCGCAACTGGACCAGGGCTGCCACGCTGGCAGGATGTTCGACGCCTAAGGGAAGGGCGCTGCACAGTAGGGTGCGGTGCCCGGCTGTCGGGCGCCACACCAAAGGGTCAGCAGAGTGAAATTTTTTCGTGACCAGGTCAGTTTGTGATTTGATTTCTGCCTGAGGTCAGATATGTGATTTCTGCCGGGGAAAGAGGCGCCGAGGGAGGGTCCTTATCCATCTCTATGACCGCGGGATGGCCGACAACGCGGCATTCGTGCACTGGATGGACGAGCAGCATCCACGACACGAGGTTGGGGATGAAAGACAACTTGGGCTAGGTTAGGTCATGTACGTGTAGAGCCCATAGGCACAATAGGCTAGCTAGCTTTTCCTTTTTTTCTTTGTATTTATTTATTTGTTTTCCATTTCTCTTTCATAGCAGATGAATTTATCTAGTTATGAAACTTGGCACAAAAATACAAAGTATTATTTCAAGGCTGCACACAAAGTTTCAAAACATTTGGAAAAAAATAGGTTTTTGTTCAATTTTTAAAAGGTCAAGAGTTGTTGGACCACTTAAAAATTGCTTGGGTCAAACTAAAAATCCAATTTTGAGTAGTATTTCTACATGACAAATACTAGGGGATTACTTGCAATAACATGAACACTTTTATTTAATTTTGAAGAAGTTTTATTTCCCCGCTATTTGAATTTTAAATAGGAATAGGTTTTGGATCATAATGACTATTAGCAAGTTAATGATGACGACTTGGCATAACTAACAGGGGATTACTATAGATTAATTATCTGGGCGTCACAACTGCCTGGCTTGGGCCTTCGAGTATATCAACCAATGCCAATCATCCAAGAAAGAAATTATTCTCCTCAAACTAGATTTTGCTAAAGCCTTCGACACCATTAATCATGATGCCATGATTGAGATCATGCGAAACATGGGCTTTAATGACAAATGGCTCGGCTGGATTAAGTGCATCTTTGACTCGGGAAAATCAGTTGTCCTCCTTAATGGCGTACCGGGAAGACAATTTCATTGCAAATGTGGGGTTCGCCAAGGTGATCCTTTGTCGCCCCTCATCTTTGTCCTAGCCGTGGATCTATTACAAGCTGACATTAATGATGCTTTTGCCAGAGATCTCATCAAGTTACCTTTCCCATGCGCTACACAAAAAGATTACTCGGTAATTCAATATGCAGACGACATGATTCTTGCAATGCCAGCCTGTCCAATCGAGGCTACAACCATCAAAAATATTCTGTCTGACTATGCCACCTCTATTGGCCTAAAAATTAACTTCCACAAATCCACACTTGTCCCGATCAACTGTGATGAAGCTCTATACACCAACTTTGCGAATATTTTTGGATGTGTTGTGGGAAAGATGCCCTTTACTTACCTGGGCCTCCCCATGGGGACTACTAAACCTTCCATACATGATGTTATGCCTATGGTCTGTAGACTTCAAAGAAGGCTCTCAGCAACACTTAATATGATATCCTATGGTGGCAAGTTATCTTTGCTCAACTCGGTCATTACCTCGCTCATTATCTTTGCTATGTGTACACTCAAGCTCCCAGCAGGAATTATTGAACTATTGGAAAAGATACGCCGAAAATGCTTGTGGACAAAGAAAACAGATCAAGGCGACAAATACACTTCCCTGGCTGCTTGGGACATGGTATGCAAACCAAAGAAATGTCGTGGCACGGGGGTCTTAAACCTAAAAATCCAAAACGAGGCCCTACTTCTAAAGTTTCTTCATAAGTTCTACAACCATTGGGACCTGCCCTGGGTTGAGTTGATTTGGAATTCTTATTACACCTCCAAGATACTCCACGCAGCTGATCCTTGTGGCTCCTTCTGGTGGCGAGATGTCTCAAAGCTCATGCCCACTTATAGAGGCATCACATTGGTTAATGTGAGTAATGGAGCAAACACTCTCTTCTGGAAAGATATGTGGCTAGGTGAAATCCTGGCCGAAACTGACCCCCGCGCTTTCTCGTTTGCCAAAGATGAGGACATCTCTGTTCGCACATTCCTAGGGACCACCAGCCTACAGGAAACGTTTCATCTACCATTATCTTTGCAAGCCCATGCTGAAACCAGAGATCTACAGAGCATAACCTCGGACGTTCAGCTGGAAGATCTGCCAATACATGATGATTTGACATACACCTGGGGATCCACTCACTACACGGCCAACAAATTCTATGACTTTTTCTTCAGAGACATCCAAGCTCACCCTGCATACTCGTGGCTGTGGAAGTCCAAAGCCACTATGAAGATCAAAGTTTTTGGATGGCTTCTACTCTCTGACAGGCTAAACACCAGAAATGTGCTCAAACAAAGACATTTCAACATTGGCAACACCTTTGACTGCCTGCTCTGCCCAACATGCAATGATGAAATGGTGGAGCGCCTGTTCTTTGAATGCCCTTTTAGTACACAGTGTTGGGCCAAAGTTGGAATGCAAGGATTTACTCAAGGGACTACACTGGATTGGGTGGAGTCAGCTAAAACTTCATGGAATAGGCCGTTATTCGTTGAAATCCTTCTCTAATCTGCTTGGAGTATTTGGAAAGAAAGGAACAACAAGCACTTCAGAGGAATCACTCCTTCCACAAGTTCTTGGCTCTCTAGGCTGAAACAAGACATCTCCTTCCTCACTTATAGGGTGGGAGAGAAGAATAAACCCTTCTTGCTTTCTTACTTAGCTGCCTTGTAATATAGCCCTGTTTACTCCTCCCCCTACCCCAATTCTCTCTTCCACCCACAAAGTGGGATGGCTTTGTAACATAAAAACCATGTACAATTGCTGATTCTTTTATTTAATTGCAGTAGGAGCCTCTCCTACTGTTTCAGTGGTCAAAAAAAACTTATGGTGAGGTACAGAATAAGCCTGGTACACAGCATAGCATACTTTATAGAACCTATGACTGAGGCATAGGGAATGACTTTTCATTCTCTTTCTATTTCCTGCCGTGGTCGGGTTTTGAGTCTTTACTTAACTTCACACCTTACAACACAGGCAAGAACTCCTTCTTTGACTTTTCCATTTTGAACTACTTCAAAATCTTGTCAAGGTATGTATTCATTGAAAATATATCAAGCGTCTTGATCTATCTCTATAGATCTTGATGCTCAATATGTAAGTAGCTTCATTGAGGTCTTTCTTTGAAAAACTCTTTTCAAACAGTCCTTTATGCTTTCCAGAAAATTCTACATTATTTCCAATCAACAATATGTCATTCACATATACTTATCAAAAATATTGTAGTGCTCCCACTCACTTTATTGTAAATACAGACTTCATCGCAAGTCTGTATAAAACCATATGCTTTGATCACTTTATCAAAGCATATATTCCAACTCCGAGATGCTTGCACCAGTCCATAGATGGATCGCTGGAGCTTGCTCACTTTGTTAGCACCTTTAGGATCGACAAAACCTTCTAGTTGCATCATATACAACTCTTCCTTAAGAAATCCATTAAGAAATGCAATTTTAACATCCATTTGCCAAATTTCATAAAATGCGGCAACTGCTAACATGATTCGGACAGACTTTTAAGCATCGATACAAGTGAGAAAATCCCATCGTAATCAACACCTTGAACTTGTGGAAAACCTTTTGCGACAATTCAAGCTTTGTAGATAGTAACACTACTATCAACGTCTGTCTTCCTCTTGAATATCATTTATTCTCAATGACTCACCAATCATTCGGCAAGTCAACCAAAGTCCATACTTTGTTCTCATACATGGATCCCATCTCAAATTTCATGGACTCAAGCTGTCGGTGTCAAAACCGGCGGATCTCGGGTAGGGGGTCCCGAACTGTGCGTCTAGGCCGGATGGTAATAGGAGGCAAGGGACACGAAGTTTTACCCAGGTTCAGGCCCTCTCGATGGAGGTAAAACCCTACGTCCTGTTTGATTAATATTGATGATACAGGTAGTACAAGAGTAGATCTACCACGAGATCAGAGAGGCTAAACCCTAGAAGCTAGCCTATGGTATGATTGTTGATGTGTATGTTGTCCTACGAACTAAAACCCTCCGGTTTGTATAGACACCGGAGAGGGTTAGGGTTACACAAAGTCGGTTACAATGGTAGGAGATCTGAATATCCGTATCGCCAAGCTTGCCTTCCACGCCAAGGAAAGTCCCTTCCGGACACGGGACGAAGTCTTCAATCTTGTATCTTCATAATCCAGGAGTCCGGCTGAAGGTATAGTCCGGCCATCCGGACACCCCCTAATCCAGGACTCCCTCAGTAGCCCCTGAACCAGGCTTCAATGACGACAAGTCCGGCGCTCGGATTGTCTTCGGCATTGCAAGGCGGGTTCCTCCTCCAAGTACTTCATAGAAGATTTTAAACACAAAGATAGTGTCCGGCTCTGCAAAATAAGTTTTCCACATATTTCCATAGAGAGAATAATATTTACACAAATCTAATCTGCTGATGTATCCCGTAGTGTGACACATCACGGCCAAGCCTTTATCTGAGTCGTTTCATTATCCCACCTCAGCGCGTCATGCGAGGTTGTTTCCTTGGCACATCTTGTCAAAGCAGAGATCGTGCCCCCTTATTTTGGGATTCTCATCAATACGGGCGTGGGTAACCCAACCACGCCTCTAATTACGGCGCTTGGAGATAAGCGAGTTTTACCAGGCTAGTGGGGACATGTAGTTGCGTCCACCCATATAAGGGGATAAGGATCCACCTTTTTACCCACGCCTTCTTCCTCCTTTGCCTATCCATTCTTGCGCACTCGAGCTCCAGTGCCCAAGTCCGCACTCCCACCTCAACCTTCTCCAGTTATGTCCGGAGCGGGAGGCAAGTGGATGGTCTCCTCCATCACGGAGGGACACATAAAAAAGCTGAGGAAGGCCGGATACCTGTCTAACGACATCGCGCACCGGCTTCCCGAAAAGGGGCAGCTCATCCCCACCCCTAGGCCCCATGAGAGGGTGGTATTCCTCCCCCATTTCCTCCGCAGACTGGGCTTCCCTCTGCATCCATTTGTCCGGGGGCTCATGTTCTAATACGGCCTGGATTTCCATGATCTGGCCCCGAACTTCGTCCTCAACATCTCGGCATTTATTGTCGTGTGCGAGGCTTTCCTCCACATCCGCCCCCATTTCGGCCTATGGCTCAAGACATTCAACGTCAAGCCGAAGGTGGTGCGCGGCAGCCAGGCGGAGTGCGGAGGTGCCATGGTGGGCAAGATGGCCAACATCCTGTGGCTCGAGGGCTCCTTTGTGGAGACCCTAAAGGGGTGGCAATCATGGTGGTTTTACATCACCGAGCCGCGCGACGCCGAATGGGTCGCACCCCCTGAGTTTCGATCTGGTCCCCCTACGCGGCTCACCTCCTGGAAGGAGACGGGCCTGTCTTGGGGTAAAAAAGGAGAGCTGACCAGACTCCAAACATGCATCCAAACCCTAGCGGACAAGAAGCTCAAGCTTGTCAACGTAGTCCAAGTTATGCTCATCCACCTGATCCTCCCGTGTCAATAACGGGCCTTCAACTTGTGGGAGTTCGACCCGGCGCAGCACCAAACTCTGAACAAGCTCTTCGATGCGACGTACGAAGATGCCTGGAGGATGCTTTTCAAGGGCACCGAGGCTCCCTCATCCGCTACCGAGGATCGCGGATTCAGTGCACGGCGTCACGCTCTCGCGGTAAGCTGTTTTTGTCCTTTTACAAGGTATCCGTTTTTCATAGTTTAACTTCATGCGGGATCTAAGCTCCCTTACCTTTGACAGGATTGGCAGGTGATGTCCGGACAGATCAACTGTCCGGCTCCTTTGCCCGAAGGCTGTCACGACCGGTTTTCCAATAAAAATATTTATTGAGAAACCAATCTTTTGAGTCCAGTATGAGAGAAATCCTCCTCACTGGTAGACAATTTCTTGATACAATAAGCCAGTAGCATAAAATATATTACAGGGTCGAACTGCGGTTGCTCAACCAAATTATTACAAGCACGCCAATAATTATACATAATGGCGGACATGACACAGTGGTGTGGAGACATACTACTGACTCGAGGATAGGGCGGTGGTGGAAAAACACAGCGGGGAGAGAAATACAAGACTCTAAGTCTATCATCTCATCGAGCGTCAAGGTGAGGCTCGATGAATTTATTTGGTAGCGGAAGCGGATATAAAACAGTGACCAAATCCAGGGTCGCACGAGACTGACTGGGACTCCTCTAAGTGTCGGACTCGCTATCGAACTCTTCATCCATGAAATCGCCTTCATCAGCATCTGGCCAAATCAACAAGCCAGTGAGTACTTTGAAAGTACTCGCAAGATAGTTCAGACGTAAGATATAACAAATGCATGCATGGATGCGTCATGAATAAATTCACCAATGTACATTCAAAATTATCATAACAAGGTCAGTAAAAGGGAAACGGCGGTAGTCCGCCTGAAATCCCAACAGAACATAAATAATTTCCGATCGGGTGTCTGAAGCGACGCCTCGAAAGGTGAACAAATAAATATAATGAAAAAGATGCCACAGTCGGGCGTCTTAGCGACACCACATAAAGGGCTTAAAAAGAAATACCTCAGTCGGACGTCGGGGCGACGTCACAGAAAGGGCTTCAAAAGAAATGCCACAGTCGAACGTCGGGGCGACATCACAGAAAGGGCTTGAAAAGAAATGCCACAGTCGGACGTCGGGGCGACATCACAGAAAGGGCTTGAAAAGAAATGCCACAGTCGGACGTCGGGGCGACATCACAGAAAGGGCTTGAAAAGAAATGCCACAGTCGGACGTCGGGGCGACATCACAGAAGGGGCTTTTATGGACAGGTAAATAATAATCATAATAAACTTTTAATTCATAAGAATAAATGGGTTAGTCCATCCACAGGAATATCATTTAACCGGAATTAGCACTCATGCGAAACACCAGAGTCTCTATCATCAGCACTGTCATTGTTAGGACAAGATAATACGAAATTGGACATGGAATAGATGATTTGGAGGGATATATGACTCTGCAGAGTTTGTACAAAATTATTCCCACAGCCAACGGATTTCCGTAGTCACGAAGGACTAGTTCCGTTTACGGTATTTCGGAAGAAAACACAGCTAACCAGTACACACCCATCATACCTCTCGATGCTAGGAATCACCCTAGACATCATCCAAGAAAAACTTTTGAGACGGGGAGATCACAATCTCGAATAGCATGGGATCAAATTTATATACGCGCGCTCTAAGGGGTGCACCCCTCTCGGTCCCAACCGGAAACACCCATGCCCCCTGACCGGATGACTGGCTTTAATCCAGGGCCATGGAACCATCATCACGGCCTCTCCTTTTGGTGTGTACCAGAAAAGCGGTTTGCAACTTACTAAACCATATTCCTTGCGGAAAACATGTGGTAGTACAGGGAAGGAAATGAAAGGAACTGGACCGATACGGTTTGACACTGAAGTCACATAGTCCGGCATGAGACTGGCATGCTACAACACTGCCATCTCACCCATCCTCATGCCAACACATGGCCATTCATACTCACATCCATCCACTTATGGATCATCGAACTCACTTACCTCATTATCGCATAAAATGACATTCATCGATATGCTTATCAACATGCCATGAAACTAACTAAATGCAAAACATGCCAAGATACTCATCATATCAAAATTTCAAACATGCTTGCCTGGTTCAGAGTAGTCGGAGCCTAGCTCGGTGAAGTTCACGGCTCCGTCACCTCCTTCGGTATCTACGGTATAAAGAAAATATATGCGCTATCGTGAATACCAAGGAGTGCACATAAAGTATACCAAATAATTTCCAAATAAACCTGATAAAAAACTAGACAAAATTTTAAAGAGAACAGAAAAAGAATCAACCAAAAATACCTTTCTGTTTAAAAGTTATAAAGGTTTTTGTCCAGGGACTCATCTGTAATGAAACAGAAGTTTTCTAGGGGCTAGTTTATAAAAACAGAAAGCGCTTCGGTAGCGACTACGCCAGCCCAGAGGGAAAGCGCATTCGGAAGAAGACGTTTTCAGAAAACGGTTCGTTTAGGAAGAACAGAGAGGCTGACAGCGGGTCCCGCTTGTCAGGTTTGAAAATATGAACGGGGCGGCAGATCTCGCCGGTGCCCGAGAGCCGCGGTGGTCGCCGGCGGCGATCCACGGCGAGGCAGAGAGATCGGAGGGTACCTCCGTGTTCAGGGCACCCTTCCGCGTCGGTTGGTGGTGGTGGTGGCGGTCGGCGAGCACCACGTCGACGGCGAGCTTTGCTCCGGCGGACGGCGGTTCGGGTGGTTGTGGACTTCGTCGGAGAGAGCTGGAGTGATCAAATTGAGGAGGGGGTTATGCTCCTGGTAGCTAGAGAGGGTAACGAACGGGGTTTGGGCGCCGGAGACGGCCTCACCGGAGCGAATCGAGGTGGCGGCCGAGGCGGATCGGGGCGGCCGGAGTTGAGGGGGAAGACCTCCTCGGGGTCCCCCTAGTGGCCTGGCGTGGCGTTGGTGAGGTGTGGGGATGCGGCGTGCACGAGGGTGAGCTCGGGGGCCCTTTTTATAGGCAGCCCGAGGCGGTGGCCGTGAACGAGGATTTCCGGCGATGGTTACGGTGGCGCAGTGCTCGGTCGGGGGTGATTAGGGAGTCGAGCATCGTCGTGGGAGTTTACTGGGTCCGTTTAGATGCTAACCGGACTTGGATTAGAAGCTTAGGGCAGGCTTTGGTCGGAACGGGACGGCGCGGGTCCGTTGGCGGGAGAGAGCGCGTCCAGGGCTGTCGGGCCACGGCGACGGTGGAGCGGGGGTGCCCTGGCGTGCATGAGGCCACGCGGAGAGCCAGGGAGCGCTGGGCGGCGCGGAACGGTGTTGAGCCGCCGTTCTTGCCCCCTGTCAGCCGCCACGGGAGGTCCCGACGCCGCGGAAGACTCCGGCGAGGGCGGGCCATCGTGCCACCGACGCCAGGAAGAGGCCAAGTGAGCGTGTGGTGCTCCAGACAGTAGGAAGAGGCGGAGAGGAACGTGCCAAATGCACTGTGAACGCGTGAGAGGAACTGACGAACGCACACGACACTGAAACTGAACTTTTTCTGAATTTTTGAACAGTAACAGTGCCCGCAAGGTGTTCGACAGAATGAAATTGGCATCTAGGTATTTTTCCTTGAGCTGAAACTTGGTGGAGTGGCTTCTCATTGCTCACATAGGTTGCCTGAATTTTGGTGGAATTTTTGGAGTAGTGTAGATATGAATTTCATCAAATTTGGCAAATCTGGTCCAAACTTGCACAGGCTGAATTTTGAAAATTTTGAAAAGAGAAGGAGTGGATCAAGATGGTTCTGGGTTGTGGGTACAAAGGACTATCCAGGAGAGTTGGTTTGAGGTCAAAACTCAAATGCAATATGGTACTTGCTTTGAAAATCATTTGGGCTCAAAATAATTTTCAGAATTGATTTGAGAGGGAAAATAATTAGAATAAAATCCAAAACTTGTTTGGATTAGTTGGGACAGAGAACTTAGGTTGATCACAAGGTGTAGGGGAGGTTTTGGAGGGGTTTTACCACATGGAAACAATGCAAAGTCAAGGGTGGTTCCAAGATATGAAAATCCCCAAATTTTCATAGAGCTTCATTTTAAAAGAAAACAATTTAAACTCAAAAATTAAATTTGAGAGAACCAACAGAGAAGAAGTTTCAAAAGATCAAACACCAAGGTTTGAAAAAAAATAAAATCCTTGCCAAGGCAAAGGAAGTTTTTAAGTGGAAGGTTTTTTCTGAAAAAGAAAAATTTTAAATAGCCTCTCCTCAAAAACCACAAAGTTTTTGATAAAAACCAAATAAAAAAAATTAGAGTGTCACAACACCTACCCCCTTAGGAAAAAATCTCGTCCCCGAGATTTCAGCTGATCCTTAAATAGGTGTGGATGCTCAGTCCGAAGAAAATCCTCGCTTTCCCAAGTTGCTTCACTGTCGGTGTGATTGCTCCACTGGACTTTGAAAAACTTCATGGTCTTCTGTCGGGTCCTCCTTTCAGACTCCTCTAATATTCTTACGGGACGTTCTCGATAAGTGAGGTCTGGCTGCACATCAATGTTTTCATGGGATACTTGTTTCTCTGGGTTGCTTACATACTTCCTTAATTGAGAGACGTGGAACACGTCGTGAATGTCGGACAAGTCTTCGGGTAAGTCTAGCTGGTAGGCTACAGTGCCTCTTCGTGCCACTATGCAGAATGGTCCAATGAATCTTGGTGCTAACTTTCCTTTAATCTTAAATCGTTGCAATCCTCTCATAGGGGATACTCTCAGGTATACGAACTCACCGGGTTCGAAGCTGACCCTACGATGTTTCTGATCATAATAACTCTTCTGTCGACTTTGAGCGGTCTTAAGTCGGTCTCTGATTAGCTTGACCTTTTCCTCGGCTTCTCTGAGCATGTCTGGTCCGAAGATGCGGCTGTCTCCGGTCTCTAACCAATTTAACGGGGTACGACATCTCCGTCCGTACAAAGCCTCAAATGGTGCCATTTGTAGGCTGGCCTGGTAGCTATTGTTATACACGAACTCGGCGTATGGCAGGCTTTCTTCCCAACTGGTTCCATATGTGAGGACACATGCTCTCAGCATGTCTTCTAAAATTTGGTTTACGCGTTCAGTTTGTCCATCAGTCTGTGGATGGTATGCGGTACTGAAGGGTAGTTGGGTTCCCAGAGCCTGTTGTAAATGTTCCCAAAATCTTGAGACGAACTGAGTGCCTCTGTCGGATATTATAGTCTTCGGGACACCGTGCAGACAAACTATGCGGGAAAGATAAATCCTGGCAAGCCTCTGAGTGGTGTAGGTTGTCTTCACTGGAATAAAGTGTGCCACTTTGGTCAACCTGTCAGTGATGACCCATATGGCATCATTCCCGTGTCGTGACCGAGGTAGTCCGACAATAAAATCCATCCCTATTTCATCCCATTTCCACTCAGGTATTTTGTTTGGTTGCAGTAGTCCGGCTGGTCTCTGATGTTCAGCTTTTATGCGTTGACATGAGTCGCAACATGCAATGAAGGCGGCTATGTCCCTCTTCATACCGTGCCACCAAAATCTTTCCTGAATATCCTTATACATTTTGGTTCCTCCAGGGTGGATCGAATACGGAGTGGTGTGTGCTTCAGCTAAAATTTGCTGTTTAAGGTCTTCTATGTTTGGCACGCATAGCCTTTCTCCGTACCATAATATTCCTTCATTATCTATGACGAATTTCGAGGCCTTGCCCATATTCAACTTTCTTTTAATTCCTTCAATGCTGGGGTGACCGGGCTGAGCTTCTTTAATTTTCTCCACAAGGTTGGGTTGTATTTCCAAGTTTGATATGGTGCCTTCTGCTACCATTATCAAGTTGAGCTTGGCAAATTCTTGATGGAATTCGGGCCTCAAGCCGTGCAGATAGTTTCCGTCGGAGCTGGGGTTCCGACTCAGGGCATCGGCCACTACATTTGCTTTCCCTGGATGGTAATGGATCCCAACATCATAATCCTTTACCAATTCCAACCAGCGTCGTTGCCGTAAATTTAGTTCTGGCTGCGTGAAAATATATTTGAGACTTTTGTGATCCGTATATATTTCACATCGATTCCCAAGTAAGAAATGCCTCCATTCCTTGAGTGCATGAATAACCGCTGCCATTTCTAAGTCATGAGTGGGATAATTTTCCTCATGCTTGCGAAGTTGCCTTGAAGCGTAGGCGACAACCTTGCCTTCCTGCATCAACACGCATCCGAGACCTTTTCTGGACGCGTCACAATATACTTCAAAATTCTTGTGTATGTCGGGTACAATTAATACCGGTGTTGTTGTTAATTTCCACTTTAGCTCTTGGAAACTTTTCTCGCAGGCTTCTGTCCACTCAAACTTCTTATCTTTCTTGAGCAACTGTGTCATAGGCTTGGCTATGGTGGAAAATCCTTCAATAAATCTGCGTTAATATCCTTCCATTCCCAAGAAACTCCGTATGTCCGTTACGCTGGCTGGTGATTTCCAGTCAAGTACGGCCTTAACTTTCTCTGGGTCCACTGCGATACCGTCTTGAGTCAGCACGTGGCCTAGAAAACCTACTTGTCTTAGCCAAAATTCGCACTTGCTAAACTTGGCATACAATTGTTGTTTTCTTAGCTCTCCTAGCACAATCCTGAGATGTTCTGCGTGCTCTTATGGTGTCTTGGAGTATACCAGAATATCGTCGATGAATACCACGACGAACTTGTCCATAAACTTCATAAATACTTTGTTCATGAGGTGAACAAAATATGTTGGGGCGTTAGTTAATCCAAATGGCATCACTGTGAACTCGTACAGTCCATATCTGGAGGTGAAGGCTGTTTTGGGGATATCTTCCGTTCGTACCTTCAATTGATGGTTTCCTGACCTTAAGTCAATTTTTGAGAATACCTTGGCCTGAGCAAGTTGATCAAACAAATCGTTTATCCTTGGCATCGGGTATTTGTTTTTGACTGTGACCATGTTAAGTGCTCGATAGTCAATACACAATCTCAGCGTTCCATCCTTCTTTTTGGCAAATAAAATTGGTGACCCCCAAGGTGAGGAGCTGGCTCGAATGTATCCTTTTTCCAGTAATTCCTTTATTTGCTTCTTCAACTCGACCAACTCGGATGGTGCCATTCTGTATGGTTTCTTGTATATGGGGGCGGTTCCAGGTGCTAGCTCAATGCGGAATTCTATTTCTCGGTCTGGTGGCATGCCTGGCAGCTCTTCAGGGAATACATCTGGAAATTCACACACTACTGGAACCTTGTTTAGCTCAGAAACGTCCACCTTATTTAATCTTGGTTGCCGGGGTCTTTTTCCTTCCTTGGCTGATACTCTTATTGTCTTCCCTTGGTGGTGTGTGAGAATCACGGTCCTGTTGAAACAGTCGATGAAACCTTTATTGGTGGTTAGCCAATCCATCCCTAGGATGACATCCAGTCCTTTATTTTCCAATACAATAAGATTTGCGTGAAACTCCAATCCTTCGAACTCAATGACCACATTCTGACAGTAATTCTGAGAAACTTGCTGAATCCCAGGGGACTTGATGATCATGGATTTCTCCAAAGGAAGTATCGAAAACTTATTTTGCAAAGCAAAACTTTTCGAAATGAAAGAGTGAGAAGCTCCAGAATCAAACAAAACCATTGCAGGTATTGTGTTGACAGGAAACGTACCGAGTACGATATCCGGAGCATTTTGTGCCTCCTCTTTGGTTACGTGGTTCAGATGACCCTTCCTGTGGTTATTGTTGGGATTGAAATTGTTTCGCTTGGGCGCTGAATTATTGCCGCCGTTGTTCGGCTTTGGGGTTGAACTCCTTGGCTTGGGGCACTGTTTGGCATAGTGCCCTTCTTCTCCACAAGCGTAACAAGTAACGCCGGGGCGATAGGTGAATTCCTTGTCCCTTGCATGAAAATTCTTGATTGGGCGTGAGACATTGGATGTGAATTTGTGTGTCCCACCCTTTTGAAAATCTGTCTTGCTTCGGTGATTGCGAGCGTGATTAGTCTGGTCCCTTTTTCGCTTGCGGATATCTTCCAGACTGCGTCTCTCATTTTCCAGAGTAATGGCTTTGTCCACCAGTGTTTTAAAATCAGGAAAAGTGTGCACGACCAGTTGGCATTTAAGCGCGGGCGCCAGACCGTCAAGGAATTTCTCCATCTTCTTGATTTCAGTCATACGTTCCTCATTGGCGTAGCGGGATAATAGGGTAAATTGACTGTTGTAATCTGACACTATCATGTTCCTTTGTTTGAGGTCATCGAATTCTCTCTTCTTGATTTTCATAATACTCTTAGGAATATGTGCACCACGGAAACCTTCCTTGAAATCATCCCAGGTTATGTTATTTTCGTTGGGATGCATGTGCAGAAAATTCTCCCACCACGATGCGGCTGCTCCTGTGAGATAGTGTGGAGCATATAGTACTTTCTCGAGATCTGAACATTTTGCAATAATTAATTTCCTCTCCATATCTCGAAGCCAGTCCTCGGCTTCAAGAGGCTTGTCAGTGTGAGAAAATGTTTGAGGACGTGTCTTCTGTAGTTCAGATAACTTGGAATGCTGTTGATACTGTCCATGGTGATTTCCCATGTTGATGACTTGGTTCATCATCTCCCGATGTTGTTGCTGACTCTGCTCATAAAGGCGGCACATTTGTGAAAGTGCCGATTCACTGCCCTGTTGGCTTGACTGTCCCTGAGTGAACTCGTTGTTGGGTTGTGTATCATAATTTTCCTCTGGTGGAGTTGGCATGGAGCGTGTCCAAGGACGAGACATTTTTCACTCTGGGGATATATTTTTTTGTAAAACTCATAAGAAAAGCGGAAAGAGTCGCAAAACAAAACCATAAATGCATAAAGCTGGCAGATAGAATTAAATAACTCGGCTTACTTAAGAAAAACAAATCGACTTGCGCACGGAGAAGGACTGCTCATTACATATCTTACACGCGGGTGGTAATTATACAATACATCACTCAGGATATGCGTACATAATCCTGACATGTTATTTAGGCTAGTGCACTTCTCCAGATCCTACATGATGCGCAAACAGGCTACTTCTCACAACCTATGTACATATCTTACAAAGCGGTACAATACACGGCAGCTAAGCGTACTCAGGCAGAGATGTTGACGACCTCCTTTGCCCTGCCGAGGGCGAGGCGTAGCGAGGTTGGGGACTCGACTTCCTCCTCGCTAATGGGCTCCATACGTGTAGTGTTGCGCAGAGTGGACGGAGCGGTTGCCAGGGGCGGAGCAACACGTACAGGAGTGGGCGCGAAGGGTGGTGCAGTGCGCGCTGAAGTGGGTGTAATGACTTGGTTGAATTCTTCGGTAGAAGGCAGGCGACGAGTAGGCGTATAAGATGCCGAGGACGAGACCAAAGTCAGTGGCGGAGCGATGGGTAGGAGCTCCCTCCTGTTGGAGGCACAGCCATGGACTGAGTCCATGCGGGTAGCTACGAAGTCGTCCACCAGGTTGTCGAAGGCTGCCTCCAGGGCCCGGAGATACTCAATGAGCATCTCAAAAGCCTCGTCTCGTTCTCCTCTGGGGCAGGAGTATGCGTAGTGACAGGTGTAAGGCACATGGCACGGAAGATAACGGTAACGACGAATCTTCATCACGGGAAGGACATCCCTGAGACGAGCTATCGCCTCGCGGGCTGCCATCTGCATAGCATGCCTCTCCGTAGGCATTGCTCTTCCCACGAACCGGAAGCGGCGTAACTCACCACGCCCTCCCTTGAACTGCACCGCGGCCTGGTGCATGGTCAGACTGTCGTTGACTCGGTGCTGGCAGAGTGTGAAGACTGGGCGTACGGATGGCCCCATCGCGACCTGAACGATGAAAGAAAGAAGCTTGACGAACCCATCGGGCACGTTGGCGAAGGTCTAAGACTCGCAGCTGTTGTCGGCCATCTACAAAAGTGGGCAAAAATTCTGCAGGGTCAGATCATAAATTTATGCTGACTGACAGAAAATGACTACAATTGCAAAAATATAAATTAGCTCTATCATGCTAATAACTAATTAGCGATCGCACCTAGTGGCTTCCTACAGTCAGCCTGGCTCTGGTACCAAGCTTGTCACGACCGGTTTTCCAATAAAAATATTTATTGAGAAACCAATCTTTTGAGTCCAGTAGGAGAGAAATCCTCCTCACTGGTAGATAATTTCTTGATACAATAAGCCAGTAGCATAAAATATATTACAGGGTCGAACTGCGGTTGCTCAACCAAATTATTACAAGCACGCCAATAATTATACATAATGGCGGACATGACACAGTGGTGTGGAGACATACTACTGACTCGAGGATAGGGCGGTGGTGGAAAAACACAGCGGGGAGAGAAATACAAGACTCTAAGTCTATCATCTCATCGAGCGTCGAGGTTAGGCTCGATGAATTTATTTGGTAGCGGAAGCGGATATAAAACAGTGACCAAATCCAGGGTCGCACGAGACTGACTGGGACTCCTCTAAGTGTCGGACTTGCTATCGAACTCTTCATCCATGAAATCGCCTTCGTCAGCATCTGGCCAAATCAACAAGCCAGTGAGTACTTTGAAAGTACTCGCAAGACAGTTCGGACGTAAGATATAACAAATGCATGCATGGATGCGTCATGAATAAATTCACCAATGTACATTCAAAATTATCATAACAAGGTCAGTAAAAGGGAAACGGCGGTAGTCCGCCTGAAATCCCAACAGAACATAAATAATTTCCGATCGGGTGTCTGAAGCGACGCCTCGAAAGGTGAACAAATAAATATAAAGAAAAAGATGCCACAGTCGGGCGTCTTAGCGACACCACATAAAGGGCTTAAAAAGAAATACCTCAGTCGGACGTCGGGGTGACGTCACAAAAAGGGCTTGAAAAGAAATGCCACAGTCGGACGTCGGGGCGACATCACAGAAAGGGCTTGAAAAGAAATGCCACAGTCGGACGTCGGGGCGACATCACAGAAAGGGCTTGAAAAGAAATGCCACAGTCGGACGTCGGGGCGACATCACAGAAGGGGCTTTTATGGACAGGTAAATAATAATCATAATAAACTTTTAATTCATAAGAATAAATGGGTTAGTCCATCCACAGGAATATCATTTAACCGGAATTAGCACTCATGCGAAACACCGGAGTCTCTGTCATCAGCACTGTCATTGTTAGGACAAGATAATACGAAATT
>NC_041382.1:247141297-247209218 GCF_002162155.2 Triticum dicoccoides | reverse complement strand
AAAAAGATGCCACAGTCGGGCGTCTTAGCGACACCACATAAAGGGCTTAAAAAGAAATACCTCAGTCGGACGTCGGGGTGACGTCACAAAAAGGGCTTGAAAAGAAATGCCACAGTCGGACGTCGGGGCGACATCACAGAAAGGGCTTGAAAAGAAATGCCACAGTCGGACGTCGGGGCGACATCACAGAAAGGGCTTGAAAAGAAATGCCACAGTCGGACGTCGGGGCGACATCACAGAAAGGGCTTGAAAAGAAATGCCACAGTCGGACGTCGGGGCGACATCACAGAAGGGGCTTTTATGGACAGGTAAATAATAATCATAATAAACTTTTAATTCATAAGAATAAATGGGTTAGTCCATCCACAGGAATATCATTTAACCGGAATTAGCACTCATGCGAAACACCGGAGTCTCTGTCATCAGCACTGTCATTGTTAGGACAAGATAATACGAAATTCGACATGGAATAGATGATTTGGAGGGATATATGACTCTGCAGAGTTTGTACAAAATTATTCCCACAGCCAACGGATTTCCGTAGTCACGAAGGACTAGTTCCGTTTACGGTATTTCATAAGAAAACACAGCTAACCAGTACACACCCATCATACCTCTCGATGCTAGGAATCACCCTAGACATCGTCCAAGAAAAACTTTTGAGACGGGGAGATCACAATCTCGAATAGCATGGGATCAAATTTATATACGCGCACTCTAAGGGGTGCCCCCCTCTCGGTCCCAACCGGAAACACCCATGCCCCCTGACCGGATGACTGGCTTTAATCCAGGGCCATGGAACCATCATCACGGCCTCTCCTTTTGGTGTGTACCAGAAAAGCGGTTTGCAACTTACTAAACCATATTCCTTGCGGAAAACATGTGGTAGTACAGGGAAGGAAATGAAAGGAACTGGACCGATACGGTTTGACACTGAAGTCACATAGTCCGGCATGAGACTGGCATGCTACAACACTACCATCTCACCCATCCTCATGCCAACACATGGCCATTCATACTCACATCCATCCACTTATGGATCATCGAACTCACTTACCTCATTATCGCATAAAATGACATTCATCGATATGCTTATCAACATGCCATGAAACTAACTAAATGAAAAACATGCCAAGACACTCATCATATCAAAAGTTCAAGACACTCATCATAGCTCGGTGAAGTTCACGGCTCCGTCACCTCCTTCGGTATCTACGGTATAAAGAAAATAAATGCGCTATCGTGAATACCAAGGAGTGCACAGAAAGTATACCAAATATTTTCCAAATAAATCTGATAAAAAACTAGACAAAATTTTAAAGAGAACAGAAAAAGAATCAACCAAAAATACCTTTCTGTTTAAAAGTTATAAAGGTTTTTGTCCAGGGACTCATCTGTAATGAAACAGAAGTTTTCTAGGGGCTAGTTTATAAAAACAGAAAGCGCTTCGGTAGCGACTACGCCAGCCCAGAGGGAAAGTGCATTCGGAAGAAGACGTTTTCAGAAAACGCTTCGTTTAGGAAGAACAGAGAGGCTGACAGCGGGTCCCGCTTGTCAGGTTTGAAAATATGAACGGGGCGGCAGATCTCGCCGGTGCCCGAGAACCGCGATGGTCGCCGGCGGCGATCCACGGCGAGGCAGAGAGATCGGAGGGTACCTCTGTGTTCAGGGCACCCTTCCGCGTCGGTTTGTGGTGGTGGTGGCGGTCGGCGAGCACCACGTCGACGGCGAGCTTTGCTCCGGCGGACGGCGGTTCGGGTGGTTGCGGACTTCGTCGGAGAGAGCTGCAGTGATCAAATTAAGGAGGGGGTTATGCTCCTGGTAGCTAGAGAGGGTAACGAACGGGGTTTGGGCGCCGGAGACGGCCTCACCGGAGCGAATCGAGGTGGCGGCCGAGGCGGATCGGGGCGGCCGGAGTTGAGGGGGAAGACCTCCTCGGGGTCCCCCTAGTGGCCTGGTGTGGCGTTGGTGAGGTGTGGGGATGCGGCGTGCACGAGGGTGAGCTCGGGGGCCCTTTTTATAGGCAGCCCGAGGCGGTGGCCGTGAACGGGGATTTCCGGCGATGGTTACGGTGGCGCAGTGCTCGGTCGGGGGTGATTAGGGAGTCGAGCGCCGTCGTGGGAGTTTACTGGGTCCGTTTAGATGCTAACCTGACTTGGATTAGAAGCTTAGGGCAGGCCTTGGTCGGAACGGGACGGCGCGGGTCCGTTGGCGGCAGAGAGCGCGTCCAGGGCTGTCGGGCCACGGCGACGGTGCAGCGGGGGTGCGCTGGCGTGCATGAGGCCACGTGGAGAGCCAGGGAGCACTGGGCGGCGCGGAACGGCGTTGAGCCGCCGTTCTTGCCCCCTGTCAGCCGCCACGGGAGGTCCCGACGCCGCGGAAGACTCCGGCGAGGGCGGGCCATCGTGCCACCGACGCCAGGAAGAGGCCAAGTGAGTGTGTGGTGCTCCAGACAGTAGGAAGAGGCGGAGAGGAACGTGCCAAATGCACTGTGAACGCGTGATAGGAACTGACGAACGCACACGACACTGAAACTGAACTTTTTCTGAATTTTTGAACAGTAACAGTGCCCGCAAGGTGTTCGATAGAATGAAATTGGCATCTAGGTATTTTTCCTTGTGCTGAAACTTGGTGGAGTGGCTTCTCATTGCTCACATAGGTTGCCTGAATTTTGGTGGAATTTTTGGAGTAGTGTAGATATGAATTTCATCAAATTTGGCAAATCTGGTCCAAACTTGCAGAGGCTGAATTTTGAAAATTTTGAAAAGAGAAGGAGTGGATCAAGATGGTTCTGGGTTGTGGGTACAAAGGACTATCCAGGAGAGTTGGTTTGAGGTCAAAACTCAAATGCAATATGGTACTTGCTTTGAAAATCATTTGGGCTCAAAATAATTTTCAGAATTGATTTGAGAGGGAAAATAATTAGAATAAAATCCAAAACTTGTTTGGATTAGTTGGGACAGAGAACTTAGGTTGATCACAAGGTGTAGGGGAGGTTTTGGAGGGGTTTTACCACATGGAAACAATGCAAAGTGAAGGGTGGTTCCAAGATATGAAAATCCCCAAATTTTCATAGAGCTTCATTTTAAAAGAAAACAATTTAAACTCAAAAATTAAATTTGAGAGAACCAACAGAGAAGAAGTTTCAAAAGATCAAACACCAAGGTTTGAAAAAAAATAAAATCCTTGCCAAGGCAAAGGAAGTTTTTAAGTGGAAGGTTTTTTCTGAAAAAGAAAAATTTTAAATAGCCTCTCCTCAAAAACCACAAAGTTTTTGATAAAAACCAAATAAAAAAATTTTAGAGTGTCACAACGGCCCAGCGGATGCTCGCTTGGCGAAGCTGCTGGTTCCGGCACCCTATGTGGTGCCGGAGAAGAAGGCCGCAAAAAGGGCCACGGGGACTCGAAAGAGTGCCCGGCGCCAGGAGGTGTCAGATTCATCACCCGACGGTTCCGAAGAGCATTCCTCTCTTGAAGATGAGGAGGAGGAAGAAGAAACCTCTCCCCCGCTAGCGGGAGGAGAGAAGAAAAGGAATGCCGCCCTCTCTGGGGAGGCCGGAGGGTCCAAGAATGGGAAAACCCTTCCTCCGGACTACTCCACCGACGCCGACGACGGTGGAGGGGAGTGGCAGCCTAGGTCCAAGCCCCTGGAGAAATCATGAGTATCTGGATACCGGAGTAATTCATCGTATTCGTTTATTGCACAGCTTTCCCTTATGTCAAATATGTTTATGCAGCCCACTCGAGGACCGGCTCGACGCGTCGTCGAGCGGCTCACTGGACTCGTCGGATGTGAACTCGCTTCTGACGGCTTCCTCCCCCCGCCCTGCGGACGACACCGAAGTGTTGTCTCAACAGGTTCCAAGCAGGGAGGAGGTGGTCCTGGAGGCGCCGCAAGGCGACCTCCCGGACTCCAGGAGTAAAGGGGATGAAACCCCCCAGGGCTCCAAGTCCGGTTCTAGGCCGGACACCGCTCCGGAACCTTCAAAGGTTCCGGAGTCCGGCGGGGGACCTCCTTCCAAGAGGAGCAAGTCCACCGTGCCGGTGGCCCCCGTCCAACCGGAGGCGCCGGACAATATGTTGGAGGCGCTCCAAGGCGCCTCCATCAACGAGGAGCACCGCACTATTATGAGTGTGGTGGTCTAGAAGGTTCAGTCCGCCAAGAGCGGACTGACTGAAGCTTGTACTAGCCTTTTGACAGGCTTTGAGGTAAGTAAATAATGTGTGAATAATATTACCGCATAGACAATAGCCCCTGATGCTCTGTTGGGCGTTCGGGAAGAAAAGCCGAATAGAGGATCAAAGAATTCTCAGGAGTCTAATCAAAGTAGTCAATATGCGTATGCAGGCTTCTCTGCTGGCGTCCACCGCACTGACTGCTGAAGTGGACACGCTGAAGCAGAGCCTCGAGAAGTCCGAGCAAGAGCTCGAGCGTGCCAAGAAGCAGCTCAAGGAGAAGGAAGGTAAGAAATACCTTGTTTGAATATATATAAAAAAGGTGCAATTGCAAAAAATGACAGGATTAATGTGGCTATTATTGGGGACATGTCTGAGGTGGCAACCCTTAAGCAAGCGCTGCTCGAGGCCGAGAAGAGTGCGGCCGTGGAGCGCACCGAGCAGGAGAAGTATGAGGCCGAGGTTGGCAAGGTGCGGCAAGAGCTCCAGGTTCTCATGGAAAAACAAGAGAGTTTGGAGCTTGACTCAAAGACGCGAGCGTCCGAGCTCGCGGCGGCTATTGAAAATGCCAAGTCTGCAAGACCGAATCCCAGAAGACCCTCCAGGAGTTGGATGAGGTGAAGAAGATAGCGGCGGGTAAGGCATTCTTTATGCAAAGCAAACATATAAACGTGAGTTACTTGTTACTTACCCAAATCCGGAGCTCTCCAGGAGCGTTCGCAGATCTTCCCCGGAGTGTGTCCGATGCCGCCGCATTCTATCAGGCCGAGGAGGGCTGCTCGACAGAGAAGGTGTTCTGGTCTCAGTATGCTGAGGCCAGACACCCCGTGCCCCTGAGTGACCAGCTGAAGCAACTGGTCGAGCTCCACAAGGCGGCCGAACATGCCATGAAGGGCCTCGTAGTTCGGCTATGGCCTGGAGAGGCTTTGCCTGCGAGCTATTTCGGGCTGGTGCGGCGGTTGGTGGGGGCCTGTCTCAGGCTCGAAGACATCAAGCGCTCCGTCTACATTGAAGGTGCCCGTAGGGCCCTTGCCCACGCTAAGGTGCACTGGGGCAAGCTGGATGCTGAGAAGCTTGTGAAGGACGGGCCACAGCCGAACTACGGATCAAACCCACAAAAACGACCTTTAAAGGCGTCATTCCAGGTGTAGAGGCCCATTGCACAGGCTCAATTACACTGGAAGTGGTCTTTGGATCACCGGATAAATTCCAAAGCGAAGAGTTAATCTTCGATATAGTCCCGTTCCGCAGTGGTTATCGCGCGCTGCTCGGGCGAACCGCATTTGCTAGATTGAATGCGGTACCGCATTATGCATACCTCAAGCTCAAGATGCCAGGACCTCGCGGAGTGATTATAGTCAATGGAAACACAAAGCGCTCTCTCCGAACAGAGGAGCACACCGCAGCCCTCGCAGCAGAAGCGCAAAGCAGCCTCTCAAGGCAATCAACCAATTCGGCGCTTCAAAGACCGGACACCTTCAAGCGCGCTTAGAGCAATTGGCAAATAGACCACCTGGCGCGATCTGAGCTTGCGTAGCAATACGGCGGTCACCCCAATCCCAGCCCAGCGGCGAAACTCGTGCCACGTGTACATAATTACGCATTAAAAATACCATGGGCACAGATGGGGCGGGGGACACAACTACGGCACGCCCCAAGACGCGGCTTAAACCGCACTAGGGGCTTCCCGTTTGGTTATTTTTCCTTTTTTCAAGACCTTAATCTCTGGAAACACTATCCGGCAGCACTATTGCCGAACACATGATGCAGCCACCAAGGAGGCAGACAACTACTCATACCACGGAATTCCCAGGTGGATTACATTGACGAGCGAAATATTCGATTTAATATCATTCCTCGGCTTGTCCTTGGAAGGGACATAGTCCTACTCTTTGCTTATCGCACTATCTGTATCACTCTGCCTTAACGCAATTTTTTGAATAAGCAATGCAAGACATTACGCCTATTATTGCATTCTTATTATATATATATATATATGTGTGTGTGTGTGTGTGTGTGTTCATTAATGACACCTTGCAACCGTACACTTTGGTATAGCCAATACACTAGGGGCTTACATACCCCACAATACGGTGTGAAAAGTCCGAACACTTTCACAAGTGCGGCACCCCAAACTTATATGCATCATCTCCGAATCATGTGTTTGGTCAAATGTTGGGTTTGCCCGGCTCCTATGTTTTGGTACCTTACGTTCCGCTCTATCGGCTAAGGTAGCGCTAGGAGAACTACTGCGATTGTGCCCCGGTTCTGCTGGGTTCAGCACCTCAGTAGAGAAAGCTAAAACTGACTATCATGATAAGGTGAGACACTGGTCGCTGTTCGGCGAGGTTTTCGAGTCCCTAAAGACTTATGCCGCTTAGCGCGAGGGGCCGGCCCTGTCCGGCTTAAAGGCGTGTATTGCGCCCCGAATTCGGCCTTCCGAATACCAGGGGCTTCGCCGAAATTTAAAATTATAGAATTCTATGGCTAAGTGAGAGTGATAAAGCATTATTAGTCTGGTTGCCTTGTTCGTTGTGCTGAGCAACTCCCTCGAAGGACCCAAACATGGGAACAAGAGTGCTCGGGTTTATCCCGAACACCCTAGCACTCGTGGCATGGGGGCAGAAGCTGAGGACTAGCCATATCTCACATTAGATAAACAGCCAAACAGAAGGTAATATTTTAAATTCAAACAAGCGTTGCATAGCGCATATGAAACAAGTTTTCATAAATACAGGATAAAATGAGCAAGTCTCACTCAAATATTACATCTTTCGAACACTCGTCCGAAATGAGACGGCCACCCGGCAGAACACCCTCGTAGTACATCTCGGGGTTGCGGTGCTCCTTGCCCTCCGGCGGCCCCTCCTTGATCAGCATCACGGCGTCTAGCTTGACCCACTGCAATTTCACACGGGCAAAAGCCTGGCGTGCACCTTCAATGCAGACAGATCACTTGACGACCTCCAGCCACGGGCAGGCATCCACAAGCCGCCTCACCAGGCCGAAGAAGCTATTCAGAAGGGCGTTGCCAGGCCACAGCCGGACTATAAAGCTCTTCATGGCCTGATCGACCGCCTTATGTAGCTCGACCATCTGCTTCAGCTGGTCGCTCATTGGCACCGGATGTCCGGCCTCAGCATACTGAGACTAGAACAGCTTCTCCGTCGAGCTTTCGTCCTCGGCCTGGTAAAATTGTGCGGCACCGGACACACTACGGGGCAAATCTGCGATTCTCCTGAAGAGCTCCGGATCCGGGTATGTAATCGGTAATTTACTTTTACATGCTTGCTTTGCATATAGAAAGCCTTACCCGTCGCTATCTTCTTCATCGCGTCGATCTCTTGGAGGGCCTTTTGGGCTTCGGCCTTGGCACTTTTTGCACTCTCGAGGGTCGCGGCAAGCTCGGACTCCCGTGTCTTTGAGTCAAGCTCCAATGCCTCGTGCTTCGCCACGAGAGCCTGGAGCTCTTGCTGCACCTCGCCCACCCCAGCCTCGTGCTTCTCTCGCTCGGTGCGCTCCTTGGCCACTTTATCTTTAGCCTTGGTTAGCGCTTGCTTCAGGATCGCCACCTCGGTCGTGGCCCCTGGCAAATATTCGATGATCCTGTCATTTTGCAATCGCGTCTTCTTTTATATATACATATCTATAGACAGGGCATTACTTACCCTTGTTCTCCTCGAGCTGCCTCTTGGCTAGGCCGAGCTCTTTCCTAGACCCCTCGAGGGCCTGCTTCAGTACGGCGACCTCCGCAGTCAGTGCGGCAGACGCCAGCAGCGAAGCCTGCATATGCATATTGACTCACTTATATTAGACTCCTGCGATATTATTTGATCCTTTGTTCGGCTTTTCTTGGTGAACACCGAACAAAGCATCAGGGGCTACTGTCTATGCGGTAATATTCCTACTACATTTTAAAACACTTACCTTGAAGCCTGTTAGAAGGCTGGCACAGGCTTCGGTCAATCCGCTCTTGGCGGACTGAACCTTCTGGATCACCGCACTCATGATAGTGCGGTGCTCCTCGTCGATGGAAGCGCTGTGAAGCACTTCCAGTAGATTGTCCGGCGCCTCTGGATGGACAGAGGTCACCGACACAGGCGTCTTGCCCCTCTTAGAAGGAGGCCGCCTGCCCGAGCCTGGAACCGCTGGAGGTTCCGGCGCGGTGTTCGGCTAAGAGCCAAACTCTGAGCTCTCAGGGGCCCCGTCCCCTCGGCTCCCGGAGTCCGGAAGGTCGCCTTGAGGCGCCTCCGGGACTGTCTCCCCTTGATCCGGTGCCTCTTGAGACAACACCTCGGCGTCATCGGCAGGATGAGGGGAGGTGGCGGTCGGGACTGGATCGATGTCCATGTCCGACGAGCCCAGGGAGCCGTCCGATGATACCTCGATATTGGCTCGTGGCGGCCTGCATAATTATGTTCGGCGTTAGGGAAAACAGTGCGACAAAGGAATTCTATGAGTTACTCTGGTATCCAAATACTTACGACCTCCCCAGGGGCTTGGCCCTGGGCAACCACTCGTCTTCGCCTTCGTCGGCGGCGGTGGAACTGTCCGGAAGGAGAGTCCTTCCCTTCTTGGACCCTTCGGCCTCCCCAGTTGGGGCGGCCTTCCTTTTATTGTCTCCCCCGCCTGGAGGGGGAGCATCTTCTTCTTCCTCCTCGTCTTCTGGGGAGGAGTGTGCCGCAGAGTTATCGGACGATGAGTCTGATAACACCTGTCGTCGGGAACTCTTTCGGGTTCCCTTGGCCTTCTTGGTCTTATCCGGCACCTTGTAAGGAGCCGGAGTCAGCATCTCTGTCAGGAGAGCGCCCGCAGTATCTTCGGGCAAAGGGGCCGGACGGTCAATCTGCCCCAACATCTCCACCTAGTCCTGTCAAAGGCATGGAGATTAGATCCCGCACATAATTAAGCGAGGGAAAATAAATGTCTTACGGGACGTATTGAACTCACTGAACGCGCTAGGCGCTTTGCGCTTAGTCCGCGGTCCTCGGCGAGAGGAGGGACCTCGGCGCCCTTGAACAGCACCTTCCAGACGTCCTTGTGCGTCGTATCAAAGAGCTCGCTCAGAGTCTGGTGCCGGGCCGGGTCGAACTCCCTCAAGGTAAAATCCCATTGTTGACACGGGAGGATCCGGCGGATGATCATAACTTGGAGTATGTTGACAAGCTTGAGCTTCTTGCTTGCCATACTCCAGATACATTTCTGGAGTCCATCTAGCTCCACTGACGAACCCCACTACAAGCCCTTTTCTTTCCAAGAAGTGAGCCGTGTAGGCAATCCGAATCGAAACTCGGGGGCTGCCGCCCATTTGGCGTCGCGCGGCTCGGTGATGTAGAACCACGCCGATAGCCATCCCTTTATTGTCTCCACGAAGGAGCCTTCGAGCCATATGACGTTGGGCATCTTGCCCACCATGGCTCCGCCGCATTCTGCTTGTTGGCCTCGTACCACCTTCGGCTTGATGTTGAAGGTCTTTAACCACAGGCCGAAGTGGGGCCGGATGCGTAGGAAAGCCTCACACACGACGATGAATGCCGAAATGTTGAGGATGAAGTTTGGGGCCAGATCATGAAAGTCCAGCCCGTAGTAGAACATGAGACCACGGACGAATGGATGGAGGGGAAACCCTAGTCCGCGGAGGAAGTGGTGAAGGAAAACTACCCTCTCGTGAGGTTCCGGGGTAGGGACGATCTGCCCCGCAGTGGGCAGCCGATGCACGATGTTCGCGGCTAAGTATCCGGCTCCACGCAGCTTCTTGATGTCTCCCTCCGTGACGGAGGAGACCATCCACCTGCCTTCCTCTCCGGACATGGTTGGAGAAGGTTGAGGTGGGAAGTGTGGACTTGGGCGCTAGAGCTCGAGTGTGCGAAAACGGATAACGAAGGAGGAAGAAGGCGTGGATAGAAAGGTGAATCCCTATCCCTTTATATGGGTGGACGAAACTAAGCGTCCCCACTTGCCTGATAAAACTCGCTTATCCCCCAAGCGTCGTAATTGATTTGGCAGTTGGGTTACCCACGCCCGTATTGATGAGAATCCCGTAATAAGGGGACACAATCTTTGCTTTGACAAGACGTGTCGAAAAACCGCCTCGCGTTATGTGCGGGGCTGGTTGAAGGAAACGGTTCGAATAAACACCGGGCCATGACATAACGTCATGCTGCCAAAACAAGCCAGCAAACTAGATCTGCGAAAATATTATTCTCTCTACGGTGGAATGTGGAACTTATTTTGCAGGGTCGGACACTATCCTCGTATTCAAATTCTTTTGTGTATTCGGAGAAGGAACCCGCCTTGCAATGCCGAAGACAATACTGCGCGCCGGACTCATCGTCATTGAAGCCTGGTTCAGGGGCTACTGAGGGAGTCCTGGATTAGGGGGTCTCCGGACAGCCGGACTATATCCTTTGGCTGGACTGTTAGACTATGAAGATACAAGATTGAAGACTTCGTCTCGTGTCCGGATGGGACTCTACTTGGCGTGGAAGGCAAGCTAGGCAATACGGATATGGATATCTCCTCCTTTGTAACCGACCTTGTGTAACCCTAACCCTCTCCGGTGTCTATATAAACCGAAGGGTTTTAGTCGGTAGGACAACAACCATAACATACAATCATACCATAGGCTAGCTTCTAGGGTTTAGCCTCTCCGATCTCGTGGTAGATCTACTCTTGTACTACCCATATCATCAATATTAATCAAGAAGGACGTAGGGTTTTACCTCCATCAAGAGGGCCCGAACCTGGGTAAAACATCTTGTCCCCTGCCTCCTGTTACCATCCAGCCTAGACGCACAGTTCGGGACCCCCTACCCGAGATCCGCCGGTTTTGACACCGACAGTGCCCACCCAACTCCATTTAGCAGCAGCGCGGTGCCGCGAGCTGCGCTACTGCTATAGTTGTAGCAGTAGCGCGGTTTTTCTGAGGTCGCTCCTGCTAATTTTCAAATCGGGCACACTTTTGGTCCCGGTTAGCAGTAGCGCTTGTACCGAAAGCACGCTGCTGCTACTTTCTTAGCAGCAGCGCGTTTTACGTACCGTGCTACTGCTAATCCGCACCCACCACCTTTTCCCCACCCGTCCTCCCCCACCCCCAAATCCCTCCTCTCTTCCGCCACTCCCTCCTCTCTCTCTCCATATGTTCTCACATTGACCTCTTGCCCATGCGCCCCTCCTCCTCCATGGCACCGAAAGAGGGCGCCGCCACGCTCCACCGGCGTCTAGGAGCTCACCGGTCTTCCACCGGCGTCTAGGAGGCCGCCGCCTCGCGCAACCATGCCGGAGACCTAACCACCGGTGACCAGCCCCGCTACTCCCTCCATCTCCTTCCTCTCTCCCTCGGTTTTCTTTTTCTCTCTCTTTCTCCCTCTGGTTTGACTCACAATCCCATGTCCATGCCCGTGCAGGTAGTCGCCATGGACGACCATATCTGGCATGGTCGGGAAGAGGAGCCCCATGCCGCTGCCTTGCTCTTCCATGGAAACATGCCCTCCTCCAACAGCCACCGCCGGATCTGGTCTGCCGCTGCTCTTTCATGCCTCCGGCGACCCCAACCATCGCTAGATCGAACAACTGCTGCCATTGACAACACGCACGGGATCGAGATATTTTTTTTCTTTTGAAAGTAATAGTAGTAGCACGGGGTATAAGACCCGCTACAGATAATTAGCACTAGCGTTGTACTGCAATGCACGCTACAGCTAACCATGTATAGCAGTAGCGCGTGTCAACACGCACTACTGCTACAAGTTAGCTGTGGTGCCGTATCAATAGCGTGGGCGCCCACGCTACTGATACACCCAAAACTCGTGCTACTGCTAGGCTTTTCCCTAGTAGTGGGAGTCCGGCCGAGGTTTCCACTTACGGCCCCGAACGATGTGTGTGGGGTTCCCGAGGCACCAAACTGGCGTCCCGGTACACCGTGCCACGTGCCTATCGGATCACAGCCCACCCCTGGGGTCAATGCCACGCATGGCCTCTAGCATACTACAAACACCAGAAACTACTTGCAACTCCTTGACAAAGGACAATGGGGGTTAATAAGTTGAGCGGGGTCATATTTCAGGGCCCAACGTGTGGTAGTAGTTTTTCATGGATCACAAACAGAGAACTTAGTTCCTGAGGACGGCTTCAATGAGAGAACCCACCATGTACTCCTACATGGCCTCTCACTGATACCTTTAGCAAATCGTGTTCACACATTTAGCTCTCAACAACAGGACATGTTCACCACATTCCAAATCATCCCCGATGAATCGGACTTGACTCAACTCTAAGCAGTAGTAGGCATGAAAAACAAGCATGAATGAGTAGGCACATCAGGGCTCAAACAACTCGTACTCATGCTAGTGGGTTTCATCTATTTACTATGGCAATGAAAGGTCATGCATAGGAAAAGGGGTTCAACTACCGCAACATATAACAGATCAATCGTTGTTGTCCTAATGCAATAAAAGAGACCAGGAGCGAGAGAGTGGGATTGTATCAGAATGAACAAGGGGGTTTTGCTTGCCTGGCGCTTCTTAAGATAGTATAGCTCTTCATCGGTGTCATTGATCTCATTGTCGGAACCACGTCTACTGAGAGGGGACAAAACCAACAAACAAGGAAGAATGCGATCAATGCAATGTGCAATATGATGCATGATCATGACATGTCAATATGCAGCGATTTGAGCTAATGCAACTAGCAACAGGTTAAATGAAGTTCATTTGAACCCAAGATTCAAATTCAAACTCCATATGTGGATATCCAAATGCCAATTATTTGATTTGCCCTAAATAGCAGCCATATGTTTTTCTAACATGCATGAAAAAGGTGCAGATGGATAGATTGGATTTTTCTGATAATTTTTCATATATAAATCATTTCAATTGGAGTTACGATTGATTTCTATGAATTTTTGAAGTTTTGGACATTTCTGAAAATAAATAAATCATTTAGATTTATTTAAATTCCAGAAAATACTTTACTGCATCAGCACTAGGTCATGCTGACGTCATCTGGTCAACAGGGCCAGTCCAGGTCAAACCTGACCTGCGGGGCCCACATGTCATAGGCTCACGGTTATGTGGATATTAATCCAGTGTTAGTTATCTGCGGGGCTCGCGTGTCCGTGACTGTGTGGGGGGTGGTTGTTAATTAAGCATGTGCTTAACTCTAAACTAATGACACCACGTCACCTAAACGGTGATTAGCCGCCGGTGCTAAGCAGGACGTGACGACGCTCCTCGTCTGGACGATTCCGGTGACAAGAGCGTGCACGGTTGGGCTCTACGGGTGGAGCGCGACGAGGGGTGGCATCGAGGCGGCTAGAGGTGGAGAGAAGCGATGGCAGTGGCGACAAGCGCGGCGCCCAGAGCTCGGACGTCGACGAAACTAACGACGCAGCATGGGGGGAATCAGCAGTTAGTGCCTACAGGTTCTACACGTGCTTAGGAGGCCAACGGGCATATGCACGGGACCATTTGGTCACCGGAGCCTCGTCGGCGACGAGCTTGGGCGGTGGTGCATTCGGGTGCAGGAGACGTGGTGGCTACGGAGTGCAAACGAGGCAAAGGAGAGGGGTGTTCGGGACATGAGCTCACGGTGATCACGCTGGGCAGGTCGACGAGCTCGGGGAAGCACCGGAGCGACCAGATCGACAAGGGTATCTCCGGCGGCTGGCGATGAAGACGTTGAAGATGGCGACGATGTGGGGAGTCTGGCTGTGCGTGTGTCCTCGAGGAGGCGGAGCTCCTGGACGTGTTGGGGAGGCTAGGCGGTGGCTGTGGCCACGGAGGACGGAGTCGGTGGAGACGGCAGTGCTCAGCTGTGGGGAGAAGAGTAAGATAGAGGAGGCGATGACAACGAGCGATGAGTGACAGGGACCCAGGTGGCGCGTGGAGGCTTCTAGAGCCTCTCCTGCGTCGGCAGAAGTAGGAGGTGGCCTCATGTGTGGACGTACGCGGCGAGCACGCGCCCCTCATTCTCCTGGCGGGAGGTTGGGGGTGACTGGCTGTTGCGGGTGGGCTGGGCCGCCAGGTGGCTGGACTGCCAGGTGGGTTGCACAGGAGGTAAGCGCCAGGTAAGGTTTTCTCCTCTCTCTTTTCCATTACTATTTTCTATATTATTTTGTCTGTTTTTATTTAATAAAGGTACTAAACCATTTTTGTAGCTTCTGAAAATTATTATGTGGCCTGATAAAAATTATTCAAAGCCACTCACAAGTTTTTAGAATTATTGGAGTTACAAAAGTATTTATAGGAAAATATATCTCCAATTCAAATAAGTCTTAATTTAATTCAAAGACCAAAAATGTCCTGGAATTTTTTTTATCATCTTTGGTTAAGGTTTTCACCCTTTTCCATAAATCATGAACATTTTTGAAGGGCATTTCAAGTTCATTGAAAATATTTTTAGGTTGAACCTATTTGAATTCCGTTTGATGCTAGTGTTTAAACATCCCCAATTCAAATTCATTTGAATTTAAACATGATGACCTGATGAGTAAGGAAAGTCAAACAAAGGCTGATCTAGGGTTGTGACATAGGTCAACATCGGAATCATCCCGCTCGTCTTCCATGAGTCCGGCGTCGAGCCCAGACCTCGATTATATCCGGATCATGGAAGGGACGCCGCCTCCGGAGTCGTCAGACGACAGCCAGATGGACGAGGAGTACGAAGAAGAGGACGACGATGATGATGAGGAGGAATGGTTGAACGAGGAGGACGGCGACGATGACAACAACGACGATGACAACGACGTCAACGATCAAAAGCCAACGGCCAGCGGCAAGAAGTGTCCTCGCCAAGACGCTGTCGCGGGGCCATCCAACAACAACAAGAGGAAGGACTAAATTAAGCAAACTGTATATATATCTTTGTTTCCATTCGCTCATATTTATTTTCTATCTCTGTTTATCATGTCAATCTCATCGTAAACGGTTAGTAATGTGTATTTTACAGAGATCTTCTACATTATCGCCCACAAGTTGGTTTGTTAAACTATGTGCCCTGACGAGCACACAATTTTGAAAAAAGGCCGTATGGGCTGTCTATAATGACCGCACACAATTCTGAGTACTGACATATTTGATGGGTATCACACACATCTTGTTACAACGAATCGTTTGTGTTCACGTCGATCATCGCAAATGGTTCATTGGAGCGAACTATATGTCGTTTATCGAACACACCTTGATCTGGCTGCCCATTTCTGTTGTTCTGTCTCATCGCAAACAGTTCGTATGGATCAAACATATGCCCCGCATCGCACATGCAACTAAAATATGAATTGTGTTTGATGTATCATTTATCGCAAACATTTTGCATATTTTTGATGGTTTTTTACATCACCATTTGCGATTAATGCATCGCACACAGATTCGTCAAAGGGTCTCTGATCATAGTGTCACGTTAGCAGCATCCTGCAGTAGTGATGTGTCCATGCCGTGACACCAATATGTTTGAAAATTTCTTTTAATTTACTGCACGTGGAATTAACTTACAAGTACACACATATGATTTTCAAACTGTTATAGTTAGCCATTGCATGTAGATGTAGTTTAAATTTGAATTACGGTCATTAAATGGCTAGAAAATCACTTAAATGTCTTTAAAGGTAAAATGATCCCTAGAATTTTCCCAATTTTCACATAACAGTTGTATTAGTGCATGTTAAATGTAAAACAAATTGGAGGCCGTAAGAGGAAGCTATCTCCCGTTCATCATCAAACATGCATTGTTCCCTTTAGGAACCACGAGCCTTCTAGTGAGTTGCTCCGGTTTATGAGGGGTGTGTCCGAACTTTCATCAAACGTGCCAATTTTTTTTACTACAACATCTTGGTGGCATGACATTACATCAAGCAAGGTTTCATGTTTTTCTAATCATTTTTTAATTTTTTGAAACTAAAATGTCATGGTACTCCATGCATGTGTCCATGCCGTGAGATCAATATGCCTGACGGGTTAACCGGAAAAAAGAAATAAGCTAGAAATTTCCACAAAAATCAGAAATATCAGGCCTTTAATATTTTACAACAGAAAACAACGGTTGTTAGATCAACATTAGAGGTGATGAAATTACCCACCAACGACATCCTCTCTAAATTACCCACCAAAGATCTTAAGCTTCCATTATCGATCTATAAAGAGGTAGTCGTTCGTGCCTACCATGGTGTTTCTCGGCGACAGAGGGATTGAGCACCTAACTGCTCCATACGTGCGCCTCTTGATGAAATCAATTGGGCTTCATGCTTTACTAGGTTTTTTGGTGACGTACATCAAACAACAATCGGTGGCATGATCTCATATGGAAAGCAATTGATAGGCAAACATTGACATGATAACCAATGAGAGATCGATCTACATATCTGGTCGGTAGAGTGATTCAATAGCTAGGTGCTCCGTACATGCAATCAATATTTGTGTTTTGCTAGGTTTGTTGCAAACCTACATGAATCGGCAACCAGCAACATGATCTGATATGGAAACCAATCGGTACGCAACCTGCTCCGTGCTGATAGTCTTTGGAAAAAACCAATCAAGGTGAATGCTTTACTAACGTTTTTGTGTTTCCAACAAAGGAATTGATCAGATCTGCTAGCTTCTCTGTTCAAGTGTTGGAAACATATGTTTATTGCCAGAAAGTAATTGCCAACCAGCAACATGGTCTCACATGGAAAGCAGTCGGTCCGCAACCTGTGACAAGATATCATATAAGAGCATGCGAAGATGGTGGAAGGTACTAGGTGGTTTGGGCAAGCGTCAACAATGGACGAGTTGTCGAGCATAGATGCTCCGCGCTGCAAAAAGGGGAGGGACCAGACCAGGGGTACATACTCAAGTGCAAATCCGAGAGAAATTTGGAATATTATCGCAAGGCTATGACGTGCCGCCATTGCTCCATCTTCCACGGCCAGTGTGCTGGATATGCTATTCATCTTTAATTCGCCAATGGATTGACTACTTCCTATCTCACATGGAAGAGTTTACTCCCAGATCTCATTAGGTTACACAATGCCAATGGGTCATGTTTATTAGACAAACAAAGGTCGGGGAGGAGAAAATGAACCATGGAAACAAATAAACATGGGAGGGACGGTAAATTGTCCAGTAGACATAAATTCATGCACACTAACTCTCACAAACATGATTCGTTTGTATTTCATTAGTTCATTCAGGGTGAAATTGTTGTTGCTGCTTATGTTAGATTATCCATGCATAATTTTTCGTTAATAGTATATAAGTTGGTTTGGTTGATAATGCATACCATTTCCCTGTATTCGGATCTCAGCTTTAATCTCCATGATTCCCTTTCTTTACCTTTTTAAACAGGGTACAATAGTCAATACAAATATTACCTTTTTACGGCGAATATAACACTGCTCCTGTGGTGCTCCTGTGGTTACACAGAAAGTGCTTTCAAACTGAGCTTAACAACAAGTATTTGACTACTCTTCTACAAGGTGAAACCACCGTGTTGCTCTGTATGCTGCAGTTATCCAAAATCAAGGAATTTAACATTCTTAGCATGGTAATATGGGTACGGACAAGGTGGTGCAGAAGGGATAGAAAAAATGTAGCTCGAAGGTGAGTGCAGATGAAGAATCTGCTAGAATGCTTCTCTGTGTCAGCAGTTAATGTATTTTAAAATACACAACTTGGAAAATATGTAGAAATAGAACATCAATGAATGACCTCTAGGTATGTTCCTTACCAAAACACATTGTGTGATAAGAATGATTTATGTTTTACCTAACCAGAGTGGTAGATGGTGTGTACTAATATTTTGTTAGATGAGATTTTCTTGAAAACTATTTCTATGATATTCGAGTGTTTGTGTTTCATTTTTTTGACTGTTTGTATAGAAGAATGAGATCAGTTTTCCAGGGAAGGATAATTCTTCTGTTATACAGTCCACATGTAGATAATTAGAATAAATAGAACAACATTGTTTTTGCATATAGAATAATCAGAGCGCATAATTCAGAATTTTAACTCACTGAGAATTGTAACTACAACACATGTAGAAAATTAGAATAAACACACCACCTTTTTTCATATAGAAAATTGAGATGTAGTAATTAATGTGTTGTTCAAAATCTTTGATGCATACAGTTGTAAAATCTTTTACTACATCACATTCTATTAAAGTGTACCAATGATTTCTACAGACAATATTCTCTTGATAACCCTTTCATGGTTATTCAAACTGTGTGGATTTTCATAATTCGTGGACAGCTACATTAATACAGCCAGTTCCTGAAGGGAAGAATGTTTTTTTGTACTCCCTCCGTCCAAAAATACTTGTCATCAAAATGGATAAAAGGGGATGTATCTAGAACTAATATACATCTAGATACATCCCCTTTTATTCATTTTGATGACAAGTATTTTCGGACGGAGGGAGTACAAAATGAACATCTAGCTCTGTATTACTAAGAATGAGAATGTTTCCAATGAATTGATGCGATGTTCCATTAAATATGTCCTGGCCAAAACTGATAGTTTAAGTTGGGTCGTACACCTTCATGTGGTGCTCACTTTGCAGCAGTTAGTAAGGCAACATGTGGATTTGGTTGATGGACTGCGGGTAATGGTAAATGATGAAGATAATAATGAGGATGATGTGGTCAAGAACATAGTCTATAAAAAAATATTCTGAAGGTATGAACAAATAACAAACTTTCAGCATATCTACACTACTATTAAACAATCGAACAAGAATTTTCTTATGTGTACCCCACAATTAGACCCACAACACTACGCAAACCAATCTGTACTGCACAATTAGACTCACAAATCTTAATCTAACAACCATCATTAATCTAATAGCTCTATGGGGTGGAGTTAGCAATTTCCCTTGACTGACCATACTCGGTCCGCAGAGGAATGTTCCACACACTGCGCCCGCGACTGCGCATACAACGCTCATTCCTCTATTTGGCTTGTGAAGTCATGATGAAACCCTTCCTTGTCTCTCCCTCTCCCGATATGCGCCGCCGGCTCCCTTCCCTCGATCTACGCTCGGCTCTTCCACTGCGGCACAACAAGGGAAGAAGATGGGATTGGCGGGCGAGCGGCTGCGGGGTGCGAGTGGGCGAGGGCCTGTGGCGCGGCGAAGAGGGGATACTCCGGTGGGCTACCAGCAGCGACAGAGGCTTAGCACCTGCTTCTTCTCCTGAAGGTACGAACCGGCCCTTCTCCCACCTTGTATATTTGCAGCTTGTCCCATCTTTCCTACCCAGCCGAGAGAGAGATAGAGAGGATATTGAGATGGCACTCATGGCTATTTTTAATTAATTTTGTACCTCTGTGTTGTTCAAACAAATGGGCTCACACCTGACTGCCATAAGAGCAAGCTGAAAGTGGTGTAATCGACTGTAATCCAGCGAGAAGCTGGGATGAGTCTTCCTGCGCACAGCTGTAATCGACTTCTGCAAACATATAGTTGCAATACTATTAGTTTACAATGAAAACATGTCCAACCATCTTAAATCTAGCAATACTTATCTGGAATGGAATAACGTGTCCAGCCAACTTAACATATTCTTTTAATTCTACATCTCCAACTAGAAAGCAATCTTTTGCGGGGAAATTAGTTGTAAATTAAATTAATAACCGGGAAACTGTCTCTTCTTGGAATGTTATGATAAAAATCAGCAATTTTAAGGATGGAGATCTGCTTCAGTTGTATGCTCTCTTGTAGCAAGGAAAGTGTGCTGGGTGGTTTATCTTTTATGTGCTTGGTTATGTCTTAAGGTTCAAACGAAAGAAGTACTCAAAGTCTGTTCTGTCCATGCCACCAAACTGCTAGATTGAACAACTAGCACGAGAGATTCATTGTGCAACTAATGGATAGTTTCGTTTTTAGATCAAAAATATTTCCTACAATACTTGTTAAACTACTTCAGAGTGGAATTAATGTAACTCTTTTGGTTCCCTTATTTTTTTCAGGGTCGTCGCCAACTCACTGCTGCTCATAGAGGTGAGTCAAATGTTGTAACAATCTCTGTCATTATTTTGCTGCTCAGGTAGGAGTTCGAGAAATCATGAATTACCTGACAGATAATGCAACCAAAACACAGGAAGAGAAACATATATGGTGATGATGTCTATCATGCTTTTGCAGGTAGTAGTATGCATCCACACAATTCAAATTCATGTTCTGGAAGGACATTGACCAACTAACCATGTATTAATTGTATAGTTAAATTTGTTGTTTTACTTTTATCTGAACTGAGTTCTAACAATCAATATTTGATTCTGCTACACACTTTCAAGGACAGTTACAACAATTCTGGAGCATGTATCGTCCTCAATCCTCTGATTTTGCTACCGTCATTTCCATAGTATTCAAGATGTAAAACCTCGACCTGTGGTACGTGATTAATATTGGGTTCCTAAGCTTGAAATGTTTATGGCATGAATAGTACTTGATTCTATCATGTTTATGTAGTATCAATTATTTTTGCTAGAAGACTACCGTGAGGCATATCATTTTAGTATGGTACTTATATCTTAGGGTATGGGAAATAATTCTACTAAACTATTTTTTCCATGTAGGCTACTATGATTTGCAGGAAGTAATTGTTTCCGATGAAGAGTTAGATCTAGGCGCCATGGATGACAACAATTCAGTCTTTTAACTAAATATTTTGTCATGTCCGCAATCGGTTGGTTCATTTAGCCTGATATGTATCCACATAACCATCAGATAAAATATTTCATCAAGTAATTAGTGGAAATATTGGATATAGAGAATCAGCATCACTGTTTGGAGGAGCTTCATTTCTCAAACTTTCTGGAGCAGATCATCTTGGTCATTTTCGAAGGATGGGTGCTGGACTTGGCACATTTCCCTGAGAGGATTGCTTCAGTAATAAATGCTGGTTTTTTATGGAATTATTTATTTGTATTATGCACTGCAACCAATTTTGATTTTGTTCTCTGGTAATCTACAGAACATGAATTCTAATTGTGTCCAACCATAAGGGCGGGACGAATCCCTCATTTTGTCATGTATTTCTTTTTCTCTTGAGTTTCTTTGAAAGAGATAGTTGTTAGGCTCGGCAAAACCAATAGAAAGTAGGAAAAAATGAAACATCCGGATGCCGTTACCTTTGAAGCTGAAGCCCTTCCTCACTTTGCACTACTTCTAGCCCATTGATCATTGCATTGTCTCTATTATCCGTCTTCTCTGCTTCTTTGCTAAAGCTCACCCAGCTGGCGCTAGCACATGCTGATTTCCATCCGCATGTACTGGCAGGAGAGGTGAGTGGTGATGTGGGTTGAGGAAAAAGATGTACAAGGGGAAGTGAAGGAAAGAGGTGTTGCCCTGAAGGATCTCATCGAGCGTAGGCGCGAGCGTGCGCCCGAAAGGGATGAGGTGGTGGAGGGGTGTCGTTATTGTATACAAGACATGACTTCAAATACAGGAGACGTGCGTTGCACGTGCAAGCTTACTAGTTACATATATAAAAACACTTAAAGTAAACACATCACTAAAATAAAAATTCGTATGTCCATCTTGTACAGCTTTAGCAAATTTACCTTTTTTGGCAGTCAAGAAAATTTACTCGCGCATATACTAAACTTCAAAACATATTAGTATCTACCTCATTCAAGATTCAACACTTAAAAAACACTTAAAAAGAACCGCATGTTTACCCAAGATTTGAGGAAAAATGAAGAAGCGTTTTCCACAAATAGGCATTTCCATAATTAAACTATATTAACTCAATCGCTTAAAAAAGGAAAATGTAAAGAAAAAGGTTAAATATGACACTCAGGAAATAGAACATAGTCCCTAAAAAAAGGAAATAGTAAATAGGAAACCTACAGGTCAAACTTCGAACTTGGAAGAGTGTTGCCGCTGTGGACGATGACGACGAAGTGCCGGGCAGCCTCGAGTGGGAATAACGATGATGCGTCCGGCGCGTTTGGGGAAGAAGAGTCGCCAACATCCTCAAACTCGAGTAGGATCCAACCTGCTGCGGGAGACGAAATTCACGACCAAATCAACTACACGGATGCCGATAGTCACGACAGAGTGCAGATCGATGATCTCGCATCATACCTTGGGCAGCTGTTGCTGCTAGCATCACAGTTTACCAGCCTACGAGACCATGGAGCCATACGAGGACCAAAATCAGCCGCCGTACATGGTCAGCCTGATAGTATGCATTAATGGGCAAAAATCTGCTATCCCTCTCCCATAGTCACATGTCCACTACAATTTGAAACTTTGTTATGTAAAGCATGCAAAAGGAATATCACAATCCCCACTGTAACTTTCATTAGTTCACATTCAATCCCCGCTAACATATTCATGTGTCCCTTCCCTTATTTTTATCTTCCCGTTAAATGACTCGTCGTTCTCATCTTTTATAAAAGTACTAAATGATGTTAGGTTGTTAGTGGACGTTTTTAGTGAAGTCTAGCTTGCCACGAGGTAAAGAATGGAAGATATTATGTTAACATTGTCTTATGTCTTATTTTTATATCTTGAGAGGACCCAATGGATATCTAGTCGGTATGAATATCCATCGGGTTTGGACATGGACACAATTTTTCACCCGCGGATTTTTTTCATGGGTGGACAAAGACTATCTTCATGAATATGGATATGGATTTGATATTGTTCAACCCGACCCAAACCCGGTCCATTGCCATCCTTAACTATGACGCGACACGTATTGAGCAACAGAAGCTGCAATTTCATAACAAGTCGGACGCACACCACAAACATGATCACCCCACCATACGTTGCCCTGAACAATTCAACTAAATGTGCCCTCTCAATATTTCCCAAAATGTGAAACATAAATTCATATTATCTTCAAAATAACCAATTCACGGCAAACCGATAAAACTACCAAATATGAACTTTAAATCTAATATAAAAAAAAAGAATATGCCAATCTTTCACAGTAATAACAAATTTACCTATGCTTACATGAAAACAATGAGAACTAGTATTAGATATATGTTTAAGAAATAAAATAAAACATTGCAACGTGACAAAAAACAAAAAATGACACAAAATTAATTTGTACAATGTGTGTCATCATCAAAAATATTGTTAGTACGACATGCATAATCAGTAGGCAAATGGTAAATGTATAACACATATATTTATACATTAATAAGAAAAACAAAGATAGCTATGAAAAAAGTATGTTTGCATGGGTTTTATATTTGTAAATGTCATCAAATTTGGTTATAATTTTTCTATAAAACTATCAAATAATCTAGTCTTATTATTGAAGTTTTAAAAATTCAAGCTCGTGCATCGAGCGGGCCACTTTGCTAGTGATTTCTAACGACGAAAGAGGGGCTAACCTTCTCAGGACATGCTGGAAACTTCCTCCCACTGTCCACAGATTCAAACTCAAGTAGCTTCACGCATGGAGATTGATGGTGACAACGAGCAGACAGATCTTCAGCCACCCCGCTCCATTTGTTCCAAGTGATGGTCCTAGGGAGCTCCAAGAGGAAGAAATGACCGAGAGAGAGAAGAGAGGCATACACGGGTGGTGAAGAAGTCGTCGTCGTCGGAGAAGGAACCACTGGAGATGTCATTGAAGAAGACTATGGCGACCCCGGCGGTAGGATCCGAGACAGCAAGAACAAGGAAGCAAGTGAGGAAGCGACTATAGCTTAGGAAGGAAGGAAGGATGGAGGAAACAGGGGAAATGTGACTAGTGGTCGGGGAGAAAAGGGGGTGGAGAAGGGGGTAGATATTTCGGCGGTAGGCCAAACAAATTGAAATGTGGAGGGAAAGTTTGCGCGCGGTGCTGCCGGACACCATTCACTTTTAACGATTGTGTGCATCGCAAATGATTCTTTTTCTTTACACGCATGTTATGAGTTTGATAATTCAAATTTTGGTGGAAATTTCCCTGAGTATTGTCCTCATCCATGTCATTGCATAATTTAACATCGTTTGCTAATTTGGGCAGCGTACAGCATAGAGACCGAACTTACTGAATCGAGCAATTTTAGTAATTAAACAGAGCCAGTTGACCTAAACATTTATCTAACAAAAGACCTACATTAAAAACAAACCCTAAGTACACATAATTTTAACAAATCCGCTGCTGCGCCGGCCTATGCATCGCTGGTGTGAGATGAGACGTCGATGACTTGTCCTGGTGACATGCCGCTGTTGGTGGACAACATGCCCCCCCTGCTGAAGTCGGCCGCGTCCTTGTCCTCGGCATACTCGTAGTAGTGGCCGCGCCAGAGCTCGCGTTGTTACTCCACCGCCAATTCCTCGATAGAAAAACTCTTCTCTACCTCGACCTCGGCCACGCACAACTCCTCCTCCCGACGTTCCTCGATCTCTGTCACCTCCTACATCTCCAGCTCCCGCTCGGCGATCGCATGAGGAAGCAGGTGCTCCATGGTCACCGCCTCCTTTTTGGATGTGGGTTGCATGCTGGATTCTGAGGTGGCCTGGAATATCTTGGCCTGTGCGTCCTCGATCTTGGCGTGGATGGCCTCGACTCGGGCTAGGGCGACGTCGGTGGCACGGACGACAGCTCGAGCGCTCTCGGCATTTGTAGCCGATGTCGCCGCAGCAGCTGCAGCTGCCCTGTCGGCTGCCGCAGACACCCTCTCGGTGGATATGGCCATGCTCAATGCGGATGCAGCGGCACTCTTGGCTTAGGCGGATGCGCTCTCGGCGCAGGCGGCGGTTCTCGGGGAGGACGCGGCCACCGTACGGGCCTTCACGAAGCGTTTCCACAGCGTCATCTTTACAAGAAGGGGTTGCAGAAATGGGGATTGGGATTCGGGGATTGCCAACACTGGAGCAGATGAGCCGACGAAGCTTAAGAAGGAAGACTTAAATAGACCCAGGGATTTTCATCGCAAAAGGTTCCTACAAAAAACTGTCTGTGATGTTGTTGACATTTTTTATTAGCTGTGAAAGGCAAATATAGAGTAAAGTGGCAATGGATGCTGTTTTAAATGTACAAGAAAATTTGTAGTACTAATACAACTGTCATGTCAAATTTTGGAAAATTTCAGGGGTCATTTGACCTTTTAAGACATTTAAGTGATTTTCTAGCCATTTAATGGTCGTAATTCAATTTTGAACTAGATGTATATGCATAAACTAACCATAACAGCTTGAAAAGTCATATTTTATGTACTTGTGTGCGAGTTAATTCTATGTGTAGTAAATTTTAAGGAATTATCAAACATATTGGTGTCACAACTATGACACAATTATGCATGGAGAGACATGGCATTTAAATTCCAAAAATTAAAAAAAAGATCAGAAACACATGAAACCTTGCTTGATGTAATATCATGCCACCAAGATGATGTGGCAAAAAATGGCTTGTTTGACGAAAGTTTTGTAACACATCCCTCACAAACCGAAGCAACTCACTAGAAGGCTCGTGGTTCCGAGAGGGAACAATGCATGTCGTGACTCGAGTTTGAGGATGTTGGCGACTCTTCTTCCCCAAACGTGCCAGACGCATCGTTGTTATTCCCAGTCGAGGCTGCCCGGCACTTCGTCGTCATCGTCCACAGTGGCAACACTCTTCCAAGTTCGAAGTTTGACCTGTAGGTTCCCTATTTTCTATTTCCTTTTTTTGAGGGACTATTTTCTATTTCATGAGTGTCATATTTATCTTTTTTCTTTACATTTTCCTGTTTTTAAGCGATTGAAATAATATAGTTTAATTAAGGAAATGCCTGTTTGTGGAAAACGCTTCTTCATTTTTCCTTCAAATCTTGGGTAAACATGCGATTATTTTTTAAGTGTTGAATCTTGAATGAGGTAGATACTAATATGTTTTGAAGTTTAGTATATGCGCGAGTATATTTTCTTGACTGCAAAAAAAGATAATTTTGCTAAAGCTGTGCAAGATGGACATACGAATTTTTATTTTAGTGATTTATTTACTTCAAGTGTTTTTTTAAATTGGCATATGGAGTTAGAGTTTATTTATATACCATGTATATATTTCCATTTGACCCTGCTCTTGATTTTCATTCGATTCACTTATGGTTAATGTACTAAATGATGATAGAAAGTTTTGAATACCAAATACTCCCTCTGCAAACTTTTATAAGGCGTTTTAGGTCACTATTTGGAGTAGAGGGAGTACATCTTAAGGCGTAGTGTTATTTTGTTTATTCCCCCTCCACCTTTTTAAGTAGTAAATTTATGTTAGCTATAGTTTTGATATTTCCCAAGAAAACTTGAATATAGAAACAGGTCTGATTGCATTGCACAATAAAAAATATAACAATGTCCTAATGCTCTCACTATCGTTTTGCAGTTAATAATTAGTTTGAAGAATCAGATATCACATAATATAGATTGTTGATGTTTTGTAGTACCGAACAATTTCCAGCAAATGTTGACTCATGTTTGCAATACATTGCTATCTTTGGGGACTGTATTCCTCCTGCCATATGATATTAGAATAGTCAAATCAGTTTATATTTTTCAGTATAGTGTGCATTATACTGTGTTTTTATATATGTAATTCTTATGTAATATGTTGAAAGTGTGTTATTTGTTCATACCTTCAGAATATTTTTTTTATAGACTATGTTCTTGACCACATTATCCTCATTACTATCTTCGTCATTTACCATTACCCGCAGTCCATCAACCAAATTCATACGTTTCCTTACTAACTGCTGCAAAGTGAGCAGCACATGAAGGTGTACGGCCCAACTTAAACTATCAGTTTTGGCCAGGACATATTTAATGGAACATCGCACCAATTCATTGGAAACATTCCCATTCTTAGTAAGACAGGGCTAGATGTTCATTTTGTACAAAACAACATTCTTCCCTTCGGGAACATGCTATATTAATGTAGCTGTCCACGAATTATGAAAATCCACACACTTTGAATAACCATGAAAGGGTTATCAAGAGAATATTGTCTGTAGAAATCATTGGTACACTTTAATAAAGAATGTGATGTAGTAAAAGATTTTACAACTGTATGCATCAGAGATTTTGAACAGCACATTAATCACTACATCTCAATTTTCTATATGAAAAAGGTGGTCTGTTTATTCTAATTTTCTACATGTGATGTAGTTACAATTCTTAGTGAGTTAAAATTCTGAATTACATGCTCTGATTATTCTATATACAAAAAAGGTTGTTCTATTTATTCTAATTATCTACATCCAGACTGTATAACAGAAGAATTATCCTTCCCTGGGAAACTGATATCATTCTTCTATACAAACAATCAAAAAAATGAAACACAAAACACTCGAATATCATAGAAATAATTTTCAAGAAACTCTCATCTGAGAAAATATTAGTACACACCAGCTACCACTCTGGTTAGGTAAAACATAAAATATTCTTATCCCACAATGTGTTTTGGTAAGGAACATACCTAGAGGTCATTCATTGATGTTCTATTTCTACATATTTTCCAAGTTGTGTATTATAAAATACATTAACTTCTGACAGAGAAACATTCTAGCAGATTCTTCACTTGCACTCACCTTCGAGCTACATTTTTCGTATCCCTTTTGCACCAACTCGTCCGTACCCATATTACCATGCTAAGAATTTTAAATTCCTTGATTTTGGATAACTGTAGCATATAGAGCAACACGGTGGTTTCACCTTGCAGAAGAGTAGTCAAATACTTGTTGTTAAGCTCAGTTGGAAAGCACTTTCCGTGTAACCACAGGAGCACCACAGGAGCAGTGTTATATTCTTCGTAAAAAGGTAATATTAGTATTGACTATTGTACCCTGTTTAAAAAGGTAAAGAAAGGGAATCATGGAGATTCATGCTGAGATCCGAATACAGGGCAATGGTATGCATTATCAACCAAACCAACTAATATATTATTAACAAAAACTTATGCATGGATAATCTAACATAAGCAGCAGCAACAATCTCACCTAGAATGAACTAATGAAATACAAACGAATCATGTTTGTGAGAGTCAGTGTGCATGAATTTATATCTACAGGACAATTTACCGTGCCTCCCATATTTATTTGTTTCCATGGTCCATCTTCTCCTCCCCGACCTTTGTTTGTCTAATAAACATGACCCATTGGCATTGTGTAGCCTAATGAGATCTGTGAGTAAACTATGACATGTGAGAGAGGAAGTAGTCAATCCACTGGCGAATTAAAGATGAATAGCATATCCAGCACGCTGGCCGTGGAAGATGGAGCAATGGACGCACGTCATAGCCTTGCGATAATATTCCAGATTTCTCTCGGATTTGCACTTGAGTATGTACCCCAGGTCTGGTCCCTCGCCCTTTTTGCAGTGCGGAGCATCTATGCTCGACAGCTCGTCCACTGTTGACGCTTGCCCAAACCACCTATTACCTTCCACCGTCTTCGCATGCTCTTATATGATATCTTGTGAATGGTTGCAGACCGACTGCTTTCCATGTGAGATCATGTTGCTAGTTGGCAATTTCTTTCCGACAATAAACATATGTCTCCAACACTTGAATAGAGAAGCTAGCAAATCTGATCAATTCCTTTGTTGGAAACACAAAAACGTTAGTGAAGCATTCACCTTGATTGATTTTTTCCGGAGACTATCAGCACGAAGCAGGTTGTGTATCGATTGGTTTCCATATGAGATCATGTTGCTGGTTGCCGATTCATGTACGTTTGCAACAAACCTAGCAAAACACAAATCTTGCTTGCATGTACGGATCACTTAGCTATTGAATTGCTCTACCGACCAGATATGTAGATTGATCTCTCATAGGTTATCACGTCAATGTTTGCCTGTCAATTGCTTTCCGTATGAGATCATGCCGCCGATTGTTGTTTGATGTACGTCACCAAAAAACCTAGTAAAGCATGAACCCCAATTGATTTCATGAAGAGGCGCATGTATGGAGCAGTTAGGTGCTCAATCCCTCCGCCGCCGCGAAACACCATGGTAGGCATGAACGACTGCCTTTTATAGATTGATAATGGAAGCTTAAGGTTGTGGGTGGGTAATTTAGAGAGGATGCCAATGGTGGGTAATTTCGTCACCTCTAATGTTGATCTAACGGCCCTTGTTTTCTGTTGTAAAATATTAAAGGACTGATGTTTCTTATTTTTGTGGAAATTTCTAGCTTATTTCTTTTTTCTGGTTAACCTGTCAAGTATTTTTTATAGATAAATTGATTTGTTAGATGTGATTTAGACACTATGATAGTCCCAACCCATTCATACCACACCTTCAACCAAACGCATCCTAAGACAGTGTCATAGTTTGTACCTAGTATCTAAAAATGTTGCCATCTCATCAGTGATGCCATTAGAAAAAAATTTGGCACCGCTTCAACAGTTTGTTCAGCCAACTTTGGTCCACATATCCGAGCAGCCAAGCAGTAAAATACTAAATCTTTATGGAACGAAGGAACTGGCATCGGAGCAACTAGGTGCTCTGGAGTCTGGGTCCCTGATTTCTTTTTCGCTGCATTGGCTCGCCAGTGCAGGGCACTGGTGCGAGATATAGCAACAGTTGTCTTTACATCGGCTTTGGCATATATAGTGGACGACCTTAGTGCTATTAGTTCTATGTTACTAAATTTGTGCATGTACACACCTGTTAGTATCAATTTACTGTCATCCTAACACTGTCGCTATGATGTTGCAGTTATATTTAGCTTCCTCATAAAATGTTCAATTTGTTATTTATAGTACATGAATAAGAACTTGTAGCATTGTTGTAGTTAATTATAGCTTTAGATGTTTTAGAATTTGGTTGTTGTCTCAGTAGCAATTAATTCATTTGCACATTGATCTTTTTGAGAAGATATGTCATAATTAACCTATTTCTTCAGTTTTTCAAAATAAGTACTGGTGATTTTCTATGTTGCTATAAACCCATTTCCCCTACAATTGTTATTGATCTAGTTTTAAATAATATAGGATGAACGAAAGTGTTCTTACTTGGAGTGTGGGTTGATCAAGAGTGGCCACAGTCTTTGAAGATGTGCCTAGCAAAGCTCTGGAGCATGTATGAGGAAGAGAACAGAGGTAGGCTTAGAGAAAGTGTTGTCAACGGTGAAGAATGTTTGAAGATGCGGGATAAAACAAGGAAGGTGGAGAATGAGCTCAGATTTTTTTAAATCAGACTTTGCTAAGATGGTGTTAGCGAAGGAGGAGGCACTTTCCCAGTTGTCCAGTGCAAAACAGGTTCTTATTGAACTGAAAGTTGAGGTGGATAGGACTAGCCTGGATGATCTCGATTAGGTAAATAAATATATTGTTCTTATGAAGCTGAACTAGCTATATGTTGTATTGTGATGTTTTCAGGTAGCTATCGTACTGTGATGTTAAAATATATTTATGAGCCTGATATGAAATTGGAAAACTGTTGTTCGATATGAAATGTGAATTTGTGTAATACTAAAATTATTAATTGTAAACTAATAAACCTGCTAAATGGGTCATGAAACATTGCAAATGGTTCTAGTAGCAAAAGCGCTTGTGATGGATAACCCAATGCCATGGAGTTTTCTTTATCAAATAATGTGTGATGTAGTTGAATAAAAGCAAACGGTGAACCGAGGCAGACCGTGTGTGATAGTTACACCTATCACACACGAGCCTATACATAAAATTGTGTAGGATGTATATACGAATGTAAATGTTTTCCCTGGATTGACTATGTGGGATGTACATATGAACGGAAACGTTTTCCCTGGATTGGCTATGCGGGATGTGCATAAGAACGAAAAGGTATTCCTTGGATTGACTGTGTGGAATGTACATAACAAACGGAAATGTTCGTTTGAGACTGACTGAGTGGGATGTACATACGAACAGAAACGATTTGGTTTCGATGCCTCACCTGATCGCACACGAGCTCACTTTGCCCCAACCTGTGTGCCAGGAGGGCCTATCCCCGATGGTTTCTGGGTCGTGTGGGAAGGACCGCCCTATCGCAGTCACTCACTAGGCGATGGTTCAAAACGCCGTCGTGGAAAGGGGTTAAAAACCGTTTATATAGCACCTCGCTATATGAGTGGTTGATTACATCATGTAATTGAATACTATATGGCTTATTTGGTGGAAGATTATATGTTTAGATCCATTATGCTATTTAATAACCCTCTTGTCGGTGAGAACGACACCTATGGGATCGCTAGGATCCCTTCTACGGTCGGCGGGCGTGGGGTCGTGAGGAGAGCAGGTTTAGGAGCAAGCACACGGGTCATTTATCCAAGTTCAGGCCGCGAGGATGCGTAAAACCCTATTCCTGCTTTGGTGGATGTATTGAGTGTTCTTGAGCTTTTTTAACTAGCTACGGTGGCTGTGCCGTCCCAAAAAGGCGAATCCCTCTCCTGGTCGCCTCGGGCCTCCTTTTATAGGAAAAAGGGGTTGCCACAGTGGCACATAGGAGGTGGAAAGGCCTACCGTGCATGAGCTTATCGCACTTCATTATGGGACAAAGTGTGTTAAATGCGCTACGTAAGTGTCCATTAGATTTATCGGGGACGGGAACAAGGCCTGTCCCGTCCATCGCCACTTCACCTCGCTCCGACACGCGCCCATACCAGCGATGCATGCAACGCCATGTAGGCAGGCATGCAGCTGAGGTGGCACAATGGTAGGGCCTTCATGAAGATCTGCATGCCACCACGCAGGTGCTTGCTGATTTGGCCTAGAAGCTTCATGTTGCCACGCAGGTGCCTGCCCAGCTGGTTGGGCTGGCAGCTGCATGCGAACGGCGGTGGAGTCTTGGCTGATGCGAGCCTGGCAATGGATCTTTCGGTGTGCCATTGAGAATAATTAACCATAATATTGTCTAGGAGTCTAGTAGCTTCTCCTAAAGTTATTTCCATATAAGTGCCTCCCGAGGCTGAATCTAAAAGATTTCTAAAAGCAAAATTCAATCCAGCATAAAAAAATTGTATGATCATCCATAAATTCAAACCATGTGTAGGGCAATTATGTATCATTAATTTCATCCTCTCCCACGCTTGTGCAACATGCTCATGCTCAAGTTGCTTAAAATTCATAATATTGTTTCTAAGAGAGATGATCTTAGCGGGAGGAAAATACTTAGAGATAAAAGCATCTTTGCACTTATTCCATGAATCAATACTATTTTTAGGCAAAGAGGAGAACCAAGTTTTAGCACGATCTCTAAGCGAAAATGGGAATAGCTTCAATTTAACAAAATTATTATCCACATCTTTCTTATTTTGCATATCACACAAATCAACGAACTTGTTTAGATGGGTAGCGGCATCTTCACTAGGAATGCCAGAAAATTGATCTTTCATAACAAGATTCGGCAGAGAGGTATTGATTTCACAAGATTCAGCATTGGTAGTAGGAGCAATCGGAGTGCTAATAAAATCATTATTGTTGGTATTGGAAAAGTCACATAATTTGGTATTATCTTGAGCCATCGTGACAAACAATCAATCCAACACACAAGCAAACAAGAAGCAAGCAAAAAAGAGGCGAATGGAAAAAGGCGAAAAAACGGCAAAGGTGAAGTGGGGGAGAGGAAATCGAGTGGCAAATGTCCAATAATGTAATGCGAGGGATAAGAGTTTTTGATGGGTACTTGGTATGTCTTGACTTGTACGTAAATCTCCTCGGCAACGGCACCAGAAATCCTTCTTGCTACCTCTTGAGCATGCGTTGGTTTTCCCTTGAAGAGGAAAGGGTGATGCAGCAAAGTAGCGTAAGTATTTCCCTCAGTTTTTTAGAACCAAGGTATCAATCTAGTAGGAGAGTACACGCAAATCCCCTAGTACCTGCATAAAAAATAAGAACCTTGCAACCAACGCGATAAAGGGGTTGTCAATCCCTTCACGGCCACTTGCAAAAGTGATATCTGATAAAGATAATAAGATAAATATTTTTGCTATTTTTGTGGTATAGATTGGAAAATAAATATTACAAAATAAATAGTAAAGTAGAATTGTATATTGGAAACTTATATGATGTAAAGTAGACCCGGGGGCCATAGGTTGCACTAGTGGCTTCTCTCAAGATAGCATGTATTACAGTGGGTGAACAAATTACTGCCGAGCAATTGATGCATAGTTATGATGATATCTAAGTCAATGATCATGAATATAGGCATCACGTCCGTGACAAGTAGACCGAAACGATTCTGCATCTACTACTATTACTCCACACATCGACTCCTATCCAGCATGTATCTAGAGTATTAAGTTCATAGGAACAAAGTAACACATTAGGCAAGATGACATGATGTAGAGGGATAAACTCAAGCAATATGATATAAACCCCATCTTTTTATCCTCGATGGCAACAATAAATATGTGTCGTTTCCCTTTCTGTCACTTGGATCGAGCAACGCAAGATTGAACCCGAAGCTAAGCACTTCTCCCATTGCAAGAAAGATCAATCTAGTAGGCCAAGCCAAACTAATAATTTGAAAAGACTTGTAAAGATATCAAATCATGGAAATAAGAATTCAGATAAGAATCAAATAATATTCATAGATACCATGGAACAATCAAAATTTATTCTCCATGAACTTGATTATTCTCAAAAATTATTCGTCCTTTTTCCGTTTGCCTCTTTTTGCTTGCTGCTTGTTTGCTTGTGTGTTGGATTGATTGTTTGTCACGATGGCTCAAGATAATACCAAATTATGTGAGTTTTCCAATACCAACAATAATGATTTTATTATCACTCTGATTGCTCCTACTACCGATGCTGAATCTTGTGAAATCAATACCTCTCTATTGAATCTTGTTATGAAAGATCAATTTTCTGGCCTTCCTAGTGAAGATGCCGCTACCCATCTAAACAACTTCATTGATTTGTGTGATATGCAAAATAAGAAAGATGTGGATAATAATATTGTTAAATTGAAGCTATTCCCGTTTTCGCTTAGAGATCATGCTAAAACTCGGTTCTCCTCTTTGCCTAAAAATAGTATTGATTCATGGAATAAGTGCAAAGATGCTTTTATCTCTAAGTATTTTCCTCCCGCTAAGATCATCTCTCTTAGAAATGATATTATGAATTTTAAGCAACTTGAGCATGAACATGTTGCACAAGCATGGGAGAGGATGAAATTAATGATACGTAATTGCCCTACACATGGTTTGAATTTATGGATGATCATACAAAAAATTTATGCTGGATTGAATTTTGCTTTTAGAAATCTTTTAGATTCAGCCTCAGGAGGCACTTTTATGGAAATCACTTTAGGAGAAGCTACTAAACTCCTAGAGAATATTTTGGTTAATTATTCTCAATGGCACACCGAAAGATCCACTAGTAAAAAAGTTCATGCTATTGAAGAGATTAATGTTCTGAGTGGAAAGATGGATGAACTTATGAAATTGTTTGCTAAGAGTGCTTCTTCTGATCCTAATGATATGACTTTGTCCACTTTGATTGAGAATAATAATGATTTGCCTTTGTCCACTTCTATGGATGTGAATTTTGTTGGTAGGAACAATTTTGGTAACAACGCGTATAGAGGAAATTTTAATCCTAGGCCGTTTCCTAGTAATTCCTCTAATAATTATGGAAATTCCTACAACAACTCTTATGGAAATTTTAGTAAGATGCCTTCTGATTTTGAGACTAGTGTTAAAGAATTTATGAATTCTCAAAAGAATTTCAATGCTTTGCTTGAAGAAAAATTGCTTAACATTGCTGAGTTGGCTAGGAACATGGATAGAACTTCTCTTGATGATGATTCTTTGAAACTTAGATATATTCCACCTAACCATGATATCAATGAGTCTCTCAAAGCTATGAGAATTTCCATTGATGAGTGCAAAGAAAGAACCGCAAGGATGCATGCTAAAAAATATTGCTTTGTGAAAGCCTGTTCTTCTAGTTTTCATGATAATAATAATGAAGATCTAAAAGTGATTGATGTGTCTCCTATTAAGTTTTTGTTTGCCAGTATGAATCTTGATAAAGATGGGACTCGAGATGAGTCAACTTTAGTTAGAAGGAGTCCCAATGATTCGGAGTTTTTAGATCTTGATGCAAAAAATGATAAAAGTGGGATGGAAGAGGTCAAAACTTTACGTAGCAATGAACCCACTATTTTGGATTTCAAGGAATTTAATTATGATAATTGCTCTTTGATAGATTGTATTTCCTTGTTGTAATCCTGTTAAATTCTCCTCATGCCTATGATCAAAACAAATCTTTTACTAAACATATTGTTGATGCTTTAATGCAATCCTATGAAGAAAAGCTTGAATTAGAAGTTTCTATCCCTAGAAAACTTTATGATGAGTGGGAACCTACTATTAAAATTAAGATTAAAGATCATAAATGCTATGCTTTATGTGATTTGGGTGCTAGTGTTTCCACGATTCCAAAAACTTTGTGTGATGTGCTAGGTTTCCGTGAATTTGATTATTGTTCTTTAAATTTTCATCTTGTGGATTCCACCATTAAGAAACCTATGGGAAGGATTAATTATGTTCTTATTGTTACAAATAGGAAGTATGTACCCGTAGGTTTTTTTCATTCTTTATATAGATTGCAATCCTACATGTCCTATTATTCTTGTTAGACCTTTCCTTAGAACGATTGGTGCAATTATTGATATGAAAGAAGGAAATATGAGATTCCAATTTCCATTAAGGAAAGACATTGAACACTTTCCTAGGAAGAAAATTAAATTACCTTATGAATCTATTATGAGAGCCACTTATGGATTGCATACCAAAGATGGCAATACCTATATCTATTCTTGTTTTTATACCTAGCTAGGGGTGCCGGTGGGAAACGACACCTATGGGGTCACTGGGATCTCTTCTACGGTTGGCGGGTGCGGGGTTGTGCGAAGAGCGGGTCTAGCCGTCAGCACAAAAATCGTTTACCCAGGTTCGGGCCGCAGAGACGTGTAAAACCCTAGTCCTGCTTGTATGTGTATTGAGGTGTTCTTGAAGTAGCTACAGTGGATCCCTAGTCCAAAAGATCTGAATCCCCCTCCAGTACGCCTCGGGCCTCCCTTTATTGATGAAAAGGGGTTGCCATAGTGGCACACAGGAGGTGGAAAGGTGTACAGGGGCTGAGTCTATCCACTGGCACCGTCGGACAAACGCCTCTAATGTGCTGCTGACGTGCCCCTCTTGCTTTATTGGGGACGGCAAGGAAGCTCGTCCCAGCTGTCGTTGCCTCACCTGGCTCCGACGCGCATCCAAGCTGACGAGGCGTTGGAGCGCCACATTGGTCGGTCGCTGGGCTGGCGTAGTGGTGGAGCCTTCACGAAGATTTGCATGCCACCACGCAGGTGCTTGCCAAGTTAGTGTAGAGGCCGCGCGCTTCCACGCAGATGCCTGTTCAGTTGGTCAAGCTGGCAGCTGTATGGGAGCGACGGTGGAGTCTTTGGAAAACGCGGGCCTGCCTGTGGCCCCGCAGGCGTCCTCGACAAGGGTCTTGCCGAGGGCCCGACAAGGGTCTCTATGCGGCACCGCGGCTGTCCCCGGCAAGGACCTTGCCGGGGCTCTCGTGGATTTCCGTGGCAAGGATCTCGCCAAGGATCATTGTCTTCTGGTTTCCATCTGATCTTGCATGTCTATGATATCTACAAAGATCTGCATACCACCACGGAGGCGCCTCCCGAGCCTTGGTTCCAATATGGCGTAGGAACCCCTTAAGCTCAAGGGCGGCGTGCTCTGCTGGCGTCAGGCAAGTTGCCTCGGCAAGGATCTTGCCGAGGCTGCGGAAGCCACCCCGGCAAGAGTCTTGCCCGGGGAGTCCACCTTGCCCTCTTGCTCTCTTTGCGTCTCTGGTCTTGGCGTTGCTCCGGCATCCCTCCCCCGCCCTCCTTAGTGTGGTCGTGGGCGCGGCTCTGACTTCCCGTGCACAAGTTAAGGGGTGCAAAAGGAGAGCCCCTATTTTTGTACACCGAGAGGAGCCCCCGGGCCTGGGCCACACATAAGCGCGACGCATTGTTGGGCTAGGCCCAGAACGGTGCACGGGCAGGTGGGGCGGATTTTTATCGCAGTAATTTCCCGTCTGCTATGCTTCCCCACGACCCGCGTTGAACGCGCGATGTGGAGGGTCATGCGTGACGTGGGGGTCGTGCGTGGGGTGGTTTCCGCACGCATGTGTCACATCATGGTAAAGAGGCGGCTCGCGCCTCCCCTGTAAAAAGAGGAAAACGCAGAGGCGGAGCTCATTTACTGAAGGGGCTCGGGTCGTGGTCTCCGAGGCGCCCGCGCCCCACGACCACGGGGTGGAGAATAGCCGCCTCATCTGTCCCTTCGGTTTTTGCTCGCCCTCCGTGTGTCGTATGTGCTTTGAAGGTGGTAGGCGGTGGGTGCGGGCCTTGAATGGTGAGGTGGGGAAATGGGCCGCTGCTGATTGGGGCAGTGGGTCGGCCTCGATTCCCTGCACCCCTGATGGCTGGATTGGCTGAGTGGGGCGGCCGAATCCCGACCCCGCCCCTTTATATGGAGGGGGGAGGAGGATGGCCTACCACAATCTTTCATCATCCCTCTCCTACCACCTCGGCTCCACTCTTCCATCTGTCATGGTGACATGGGGCGCCGGTCCTTCGACGTGGCGGCGAGGGTCTCTGCTCAACAGCGCGTCCCTCCTTCCCAAGAGCCCGTGGTGGCGGAGCCGGCCATGATAGGAAGGGGGAGGGGGCGAGGCCGAGGCCCGCGCGGCACTTGGGGAAGAGGGGGACGAGGCGGCGCACCGGCCCTGCCTCCGCCAGCAATGTCTCCTCGGATGGAGGGCCAAGTAGGGGACCAGCCTCGTGAGTTATTCATCAGGCTGCGTCGGGCACCGTGCCATCGCCTACACCTTCCCGCGCCATTCGCTCAGGAGAAGGAGCTCGATCCGCCCCAAACCCTGAGGCTGCACATTAATTAGGGGCTACGGGAACAGCGGCACGCAGGTCGACATCGACTTCCCCGCCCCACGGGTCTTGTATCTTTGCCGCAGATGGAAGACCTTCGCTCACATCCATAGCCTGACGGCGGGGCTCGTTCTCTATTTCAAATTAATGGAGAATGTCCCGCTCTCCGTCAAGTTCTTTGGAGACTTTGAGACTCGCCTGAAGTGCTGCGTGGAGGGCTCCTCCGACGATGAGGACTCCTCAAGCGGGAGTGATGAGGAGGACATCGACAACGACGACGAGAGTGTCGAGCGAGGTACGTCGACCTCGTCTCCGACTAACCGCTCCGCCCCTCCCTTCGATGTGCGCTCTGCCGAGGGCCTTCCTCGTCAAGCTCTCCATCAGTGCGTTCCCCGTCCGTTCCTTTTTGCCTTTTCCTGTCGTACCTAGGAGGAAAGGGGCAAGAACGAGGATCATGGGGCACTTATCTTTTCTCGTTTGTAAGTCTGAGGGCACTTGTTAGATTTCAAAATTTGTAATCCCCTTTCCCATGTACCCATTTTGTATGAATTGTACTTGTTCGCAACGTATGAATGAAAGGAAGGGTGTTGTCGGGTTTTGTTTGCGCGTGGGTGAGAGCCACACCGAGGAACGTGTCCTCGTTATCTTAAGATAAACATGGTCTCACGGCAACAGGTCCTTGTCGTCCTCCTACTCTATGGCCCAACTATGCTCACGCTCTTGGCGGAGGTAGCGTCCGAGTAGGATTAGGCCTTTCGCTCGCCTTTTTCCCATCGCACTACAACCAAGTTCTGGCCCAAAGTAGAGTTTTCGGGCACAGAACGGAGGGGGCAAGATGGTACAAGAGCGAGCGAAGCCTTATACGTTCAAGGTTCACACGGGGGCACGGAGTGGGGGGAGAAAAACTTATCTGACGTTGCAGCCCCCGGCAACCTTGATCTGCCGCGGTTGGATCCTCGTGTCCACAGCCCCCGGCAACCTTGGTTTACCGGGGCCGGAGTGCCGGCCCGTTCTTTCTCCTCCCAATAACTCAGCAGAAATGTCCATGTACCCTGGGAACCAAAAAGGACAGAAAGGAACAGAATGATGCACACTCGACCTCCATGCTAGGGGTTAGCCGCCACTAAGCACTATCAACCCTAACCGAGGGAGAGACTTAACCTAGCATGCATGCTATAACTTAGGGTGCCAGCGCTTCATTTATTTATGCTGAGGGTCTATGCCTGGCTTTGTACAAAGGTTTACATGCCTTGTCGGCAAGGCTCGTGCAAAAGGGGGTTTGCCGGGAGGGCCCGACAACCGCGCCTTATGGGTAGAACTTGCGAAGATGTTCGATGTTCCAGGAGTTGCTCACTGGAGCGCCATCTTCGGTCTCCAGGCGGACTGCGCCAGGACTGGTGACTCGTATTACCCGATAAGGGCCTTCCCACTTCAGCGTCAACTTGTTGGAACTCTTGGCCGACTGAACGTGCCGAAGAACAAGGTCGCCTTCCTCAAAGCTTCGGGCATGAACCTTGTGGCTATGGTAGCGGCGCAAGGCTTGCTGGTAGCGCGCTACTCGTACACCCACCCGAAGACGATCTTCCTCAAGGAGTGTCACGTCATCTTGCCACAACTTCTCTTGCTCAAGCTCATCATAAGCGAGCACTCGATGTGACCCGTATGTGAGTTCCATGGGGAGAACTGCTTCTGCCCCATAAAGGAGGGAGAAGGATGTCTGACCGGTGTTTCGATTTGGAGTCGTTCTGATCGACCAAAGAACCACCGACAATTCATCAATCTAGCGTTGTTCGCACCTGCGCATCCTGTCAATGGTCCTTGTCCGGAGGCCTTGCAACACTTCAGCATTTGCCCTCTTAGCCTGGTCGTTGCTTCGTGGATGTGCAACAGAAGCAAAACAGACCTTGCCGCTGAGGGCCTGGATGTACTGCATGAAGGCGTGGCTCGTGAACTGGGTGCCATTGTCGGCGATGATCATGTTTGGCACACCGAAATGGCAAACTAGCCCCTTGAAGAATTTGACAGTCGATTGTGCTGTCACCTTTCTCACTGTCTCCACTTCCGGCCACTTTGTGAACTTGTCGATGGCAACGTTCAAGTACTCAAAGCCCCCGACAGCACGGGGAAAAGGGCCTAGTATGTCAAGCCCCCAGACCGAGAATGGCCAGGAGAGAGGGATTGTTTGAAGCGCTTGAGCTGGTTGATGAAGCTTCTTCGAATGGAACTGACACGCTTCACACTTGGTTACTAGTGCCGTTGCATCCTGGAGTGCGGTGGGCCAGAAGAAACCTTGCCGGAATGCATTGCTGGCAAGGGCCCTTGACCCTATGTGGGAGCCACATATGCCTCTGTGTATCTCTGCCAACAACTCCAGTCCTTCCTCACGGGGAATGCACTTCAATTTCACATAGTTCGGTCTTTTTCTGTACAGGACGTTGTCGACAAACTGATACATGGCAGACCTATGGGCTACTTTCTCCTCTTCTTCCTCCTCCTTAGGGAGTTCCCCTGTTTGGAGGAATTAGACGGTATGGTGTGCCCATGTCGGAGCCTGAGGCCTCGACGGCAAGGACTAGAGGCACTTCCTCGGCCATGGGAGCAGTTGTCTCTATAGCTAGGACTTGACGCCCCGCCAGAGCCGGTTGCCCCATGGCTGGCTCAGTGCCCACAGCAACATCCTCGCCGGCCGCTCCTGTGAGCTCGGCAGGAAAGTACTTGTCGGGGCCTGATTTCCTTCGCTTGTTGTGCTCTGTTGATGGTTCAACGGATGGTTGAGTCAGCCGAAGCACAAAAGTACCTGGTTCCATAGGTAGTTTGAAGGCAGCGCGCTTTGACAGGTAGTCAGCGATGTCGTTCTCCACTCGAGGAACATGCTCCGCCTGTATACCGTCAAAGCGCTCCTCCAAATTCCTCACCTCATCCACATAGGCCACCATCAACGGGCTTTGATAATCTTTGTTGACTTGTCTCACAACAAGCTGCGAATCACCCCTGACGATGAGCTTCTTGATCCAGAGGTCCGCCGCGATCCTGAGACTGGCAAGCAACCCCTCATATTCAGCAGTGTTGTTTGTGGACATCTCCCTGGGAAAGTGCATCTGGATTACATACTTGAGGTGCTCTCCGGTGTGTGCGACGAGCAGCACACCAGCACCGGTGCCATGCAGCGAGAAAGCCCCGTCAAAGTATATAATCCAGTTCCGACTTGCCTCCTTGCCGGGGAGGGTGGTCTCCTAGATCTCTTCGTCTGGCGTCGAGGTCCACTCGACAATGAACTCTGCCAAGACTCTGCTCTGGACTGTCGAAGTACTTTCAAACTTCAAACCAAATCTTGACAGCTCCACAGCCCACTCCACAATCCTCCCGGTTGCATATGGGTTATGCAATATCCATTGCAACGGGAGGCAGGTGACATCGGTGACGCAGCTTCTTCGAGGCCATAATGAGGCCGAAGAGCAATTTTTGCACGCCGGAGTACCTTAACCTAGCCCCCTGCAAGAGGGAGCTGACAAAGTAAACCGGGTGCTGCATCATTTTCTTCTTCGGCAGCACTTCGTCTGGTTGCGGAGGCCATGCCCCGCTAGCGTAGGACCCTGTCGGGGGCCTTGCCTCTTCGTCGACCTTCCCCTGTGCCGCTAGTGCCGCACTAACCAATTGGTTCGTCGCCGCCAGGTACAGCAGCAATGGTTGTTGGGGTTTGGGCGCAACCAGTATCGGTGCAGAAAAGATGTATTTCTTCAAATCCTACAGCACTGCTTCGGCCTCTGGGGTCCATTCCATTGGGCCCGCCTTTTTCAAGATTTTTAAAAAGGGAAGGGCACGCTCGATAGACCTGGAGATGAATCTGCTCATGGCGGCAAAGCACCCAGTGAGCCGACGCACGTCCTTGATCCGCTTGGGTGCCCTAATCTGCTCGATAGCCTTGATCTTGTCTGGATTTGCCTCGATCCCACGTTGTGACACAAAGAACCCGAGAAGTTTGCTGGGCGGAGAGCCGAAGACACACTTCTCAGGGTTCAACTTGAGGTTGATCTTGCGCAGATTCGCAAACGTCTCTTCCAGATCTTGTACAAGTGTTGCCCTGTCTTTGGTTTTGACCACTATGTTATCCATATAAGCGTCCATATTTCTATGTCGCTGAGGCTCAAAACCAATCTGGACCGCCCTTGCTAACATCGAGCCAACACTCTTCAACCCAAAAGGCATCTGTAAAAAGCAATACGTGCCACATGGGGTTGTGAACGCTATCTTCTCTTCGTATTCTTTCGCCATGAAGATTTGGTGGTACCCCGAGCAGGCGTCAAGGAATGATAGCAGGTCACACCCGGCCGTGGAGTCAACAATCTGGTCAATGTGCGGCAACGGGAAATGGTCCTTGGGACAAGCCTTATTGATATCTTTGTAGTCAATACACAGCCTCCACTTCCCATTCGCCTTGCGCACTACTACCAGATTGGGCAACCACGTCGGATGGAGTACTCCTCTCACCAAACTTGCCGCTTCCAACTTCATGATCTCTGCTGTGATGAACTCCTGCCGTTCCAAAGCTTGCTTCCTGACCTTCTGCTTGACGGGTCGCGCATGAGGATAGACAGCAAGATGGTGCTCAATCACCTCCCTGGGAACGCCAGGGATGTCGGATGCTTGCCACGCCAACATGTCGATATTCGCCCACAGGAAGGTGAGGAGCGCGCTTTCCTATTTGCTGTCCAGGGTGGAGCTTATGGTGAAAGCCCCTCTCGTGCCATCCTCCTCGATGGACACCCTCTTGGTCTCTGGTGGCGTAGCTCTAGATTTCTTGCTCTTGCCGGTGGATCTCTCTGGCATGTCCTCGACGGGAGCACAACACTCCGAAGAGGTAACCTTGCCAGAATGGGTGCGAGAGGTCTTGCCGGCCTTCTTCCCTGGCGGGGCTCCCACGGCAGGAGCGAGTGCCTTGGCGGCAGTCGCTGCGTTTGCTTCCGGTAGAGTTGGTCGGCGCAGATTAGTGCATCCTTCTTGTCGGAGGGGACGGTGATGATGGTCATCGGCCCCGGCATCTTCATCATGCTGTAGGCGTAATGCGACGCCGCCATAAACTTTGCTAGTGCCGGGCGGCCGAGAATCCCGTTGTAGGGCAAGGGGATCTCGACTACATTGAAAACAATCCTCTCCGTACTATAGTTTAACTTGCCTCCGAACGTCACGGGCAACGTGACCTTACCCTTCGACTAGCTCCTCCCCGGGTTGACCCCTTGAAACATGCCCGTCTCTTCGAGGTCTCCATCAGGAATCTGCAGCCTTTTGATCACAACGGGCGAGATCAAGTTTAGACCGGCCCCGCCGTCAACCAGCATCTTTGTCACCTTGAGGTTGCGTATTGTTGTTGAGACCAACAACGGCAAACACCCGACCGCAGTCATGCGGTCAGGGTGGTCCTCGGTGTCGAAAATGATAGGCGTGTTGGACCATTTAAGTGGCCTCTAAGCATTGAGGGATGGTTCCGTTGCTGTAGTCTCACGCGCCCACCGCTTGAGTTGGCGGTGAGAAGTGTGCAACGAGGCACCACCGTCGACGCACATGGCCTCGGTAGCCTTCTGGAATTCGTGCTCTCCAGACTCGTCATCCTCATCATGATCATCATCTTCTAGCTTCTTGTCGCGGCCCCGGGTGGGCCTCTCTTGCTGATTATCCTTCCCGCGGCAGCCTCCTTGTCCGCCACGCTTCTTGCCAGACCCCTCGGCACCACCCTGGCCCTTCTCCTTGTCCCGCCTCTCATACTCAGCTTTTTGCTTCTCAGCAAGCAGCTCGACTTGCCGACAGTTCTGGAGGTCGTGGCCCTTGGTGCGGTGTATCTTGCAATATTGCTTGTTGGAGCCTCGTGGTTTGTCGGCAGCCGCCAAGGCCCGGCTACGGCACACCCGGCAATTTCCTTGCCGGGGTCGTCTTCCTTGTCGTTCTTGGCAGCACCGACATCCTCATATCCCTCAATGGCAAGCACGGTCTTGCCCTTGCACTTCCTGTTGCGATGCTAGCCCTTTTTCATTGGGGTGGCTGCGTCTTCGTCTGTGGAGTCGGTTTCCGCGCCGGCGTCCTCGTCGGGGTACTTCCTCCCCTCTTTCGCTCGAGCGCACCTATTGGCCAGAACATAAAGTTCGGCCACATCCTTGACCTTGTTCATCGCCAGCTCTTCACGCATCTTGCGGTTGCGCACATTCTGATGGAATACGCTAATCACGGTGGCGGGATGAACGTCTAGGATGTTGTATTGCACCCGGTTGAACCTCTGTATGTACTTGCACAGGGTTTCACCTTCCTTCTAGGGATGACATGCAAATCGATTGCCTGGCCATGAGCTTGGTGGCCTCCAGTAAAGGCGCCAACGAACTCATGGCAAAAGTCCGACCAAGAAGAAATGGAATCCGCCGGCAAGTGCATTAGCCATGACATGACATTGGGTTTGAGCGCTAGCGGGAAGTAATTGGCAAGCACCTTGTCGTCGCGGGCTCCAGCAGCTTGCATCGTGATGGTGTAGATGCCGAGGAACTCTGACGGGTAGGTCTTGCCGTTGTACTTATCACCAACGTCTGGCTTGAACGTGCGATGGGAGGGCCACTGGAACTGCCGCAGCTCATGGGTAAAGGCCGGGAACCCACCTCGTAGGGTAGGTCGCTAGAGCCCCCCGGTGCTGGGTGGTCCATAGTGGGCCCAGCCCGCCTATCTGACTGGTGGCGCGCGTCGCGCCGGCGTTCGATGGTGGTTCGAGCGTCTTCACGGGCTCGCTCCCACAAAACTTGGCACTGATCGTGGTCAGTCCATGGGTCGGACGATGCTACGGATACGTTATCACAATCGCCGTCATGGCGGACCGACACCTGCGGTGGCTGGCGTGGAGGAGGAGAGTGCACTGTGGCTGCAGCACCCCCGACCCTTCCACCACTGTCATGCGGCGGCTCGACGGAGCGCCGGCCAGAAGGCCCCACCGGTCGTGGCTCATGTCTATTGGCAACGCCGACGAGGCTTCATATGCTGGCTCTCAACTCATCGAGTTTCTCCGCAGTAGGTGGAAAATCGAGGAGCAACTTTGCGCGTGCCAAAGCTTCCACTGGCGTGGGTAGTGGCGAAAGCTGCATGGACCGTGATGCACTCTGACTTCTAACCACGTTTGAGGGAGCTCTATCACGGCCCAGCGGCTGTACGCTGTTTCCCCCAGCACTTCGGTGCGTGTGTTGGCCTTCTCCATCCCGTGAATGATGCACATGGCTCTTCCCACGACGGTGCCCAGGGTCGCCAGTGTGGCGACGCTGCTCGTCGCACAGAACCTGGGAAAAGCGCATCGGGGGCACCGGCGTAGGCGCCTTGGAAGTTGCCGCGCTGCCCGTGGATGGCACGACGCCACCCCTAGAGGGCCCCACGCCGCCTGCGGGGGGCCTGGCTCCGTCTTTGGACTTGGTGGTGTGTGGCCCGTCGTCTTGCGCACGAACGACGCCGCTCGCCAGGCTTTGGCTGCCAGAGCCATGCGGGTGTTCGCGAGCAGCGCCTCGGCTTCCGTCTGTGACGCCCCACCACTAGCCCGCACTAGTACGGGTCGTTCGGCCCCCGATGAGCCGATCGCCGTGATCGTCTTCTTCTTGGGAGCCATGGCGATGAAGAACCGCTAAACTAACTGCTAGACCAGATTCTCACAACTGCGCACCCCCTACCTAGCGCGCCAGAGATGTCGGTGGGAAAGGACACCTATGGGGTCACTAGGGTCCCTTCTATGGTTGGTGGGCGCTGGGTTGTGCGAAGACGCGTAAAACCCTAGTCCTGCTTGTATGTGTATTGAGGTGTTCTTGTGTTCTTGAACTAGCTACAGTGGCTCCCTAGTCCAAAAGATTCAAATCCCCCACTAGTACACCTCGGGCCTTCTTTTATAGATGAAAAGGGGTTGCCAAAGTGGCGCACAGGAGGTGGAAAGGTGTACAGGGGCTGAGTCTATCCCCTGGCACCGTCGGACGAATGTCTTTAATGCGTTGCCGACATGCCCCTCTTGCTTTATTGGGGACGACAAGGAAGCTCGTCCCAACTGTCATCGCCTCGCCTGGCTCCGACGCGCGTCCAAGCAGACGAGGCGTTGGAGCGCCACGTTGGCCGGTCGCTGGGCTGGCGCGGTGGTGGAGCCTTCATGAAGATCAGCATGCCGCCACGCAGGTGCTTACTGAGTTGGTGTAGAGTCCGTGCGTTGCCACGCAGATGCCTGTTCAGTTGGTCGAGCTGGCAGCTGTATGGGAGCGGCGGTGTGGTCTTTGGCAGACGCGGGCCTGGCTACGGCCCGCAGATGTCCTCGGCAAGGTTCTTGCCGAGGGCCCGACAAGGGTCTCATTGCGGCACCGCGGTCGTCCCCGGCAAGGACCTTGCCGGGGGTCTCGTGGATTTCCATGGCAAGGATCTCACCAAGGATCGTCGTCTTCTAGTTTCCATCTGATCTTCCGTGTCTATGATCTCTACAAAGATCTGCATGCCACCACAAAGGCACCTCCCGAGCCTTGGTTCCAATATGGTGTAGGAACCCCTTAGGCTCAAGGGTGGCGTGCTCTGCTGGCGTCAGGCAAGTTGCCTCAGCAAGGATCTTGCCGAGGCTGCGGAAGCCACCCCGACAAGAGTCTTGCCGGGGGAGTCCACCTCACCCTCTTGCCCTCTTTGCGTCTTTGGTCTTGGCGTTGCTTCGGCATCCCTCCCCTGCCCTGCTTAGTTTGGCCGTGGGTGCGGCTCTGACTGCCCGTGCACAAGTTAAGGGGTGCAAAAGGAGAGCCCCTACTTTGTACAACGACAAGGGGCGTTAAATGATAGCGCTTGTTGGGATGCAACCCAATTTTATTTTTGTTTCTTGCTTTTCGTTCCTGTTTAGTAATAAATAATCCATCTAGCCTCTGTTATGATTGTGTTTTTTACGTTTTAATTAGTGTTTGTGCCAAGTAAAGCCTTTAGGATCTTCTTGGATGACTGTTATTTGATCTTGCTGAAAAAACAGAAAGTATGTGCTCACCTGAATAATTTTCATTTTTAGCAAGAGAGCGATAAAATACTGATTCCAACTGCAGTAGATCAATATAAAAATTATTTAGGATTTCCTAGTTTCTCAGGATTTTTGGAGTTACATAATTATTCGAAACCTACAGATTACTACAGACTGTTCTGTTTTTGACAGATTCTGTTTTTCGTGTGTTGTTTGCTTATTTTGGTGAATCTATGGCTAGTATCAGGGGTATGAACCATAGATAAGTTGGAATACAGTAGGTTTAACACCAATATAAATAAAGAATGAGTTCATTACAGTAACTTAAGGTGGTGATTTGTTTTCTTATACTAACGGAGCTCATGAGATTTTCTGTTGAGTTTTGTGTTGTGAAGTTTTCATGTTTTTGGGTAAAGATTTGATGGATTTTGGAACAAGGGGTGGCAAGAGCCTAAGATTGGGGATTCCCAAGGCACCCCAAGGTAAAATCCAAGGACAACCAAAAGCCTAAGCTTGGGGATGCCCCGGAAGGCATCCCCTCTTTCGTCTTCCTCTATCGGTAACTTTACTTGAAGCTATATTTTTATTCACCACATGATATGTGTTTCGTGTTGAGCGTCTTGTAGGATTTGAGCATTTGCTTTTTAGTTTACCACAATCATCCTTGTTGTATACACCTTTTGGGAGAGACACACATGAATCAGAATTTATTAGAATACTCTATGTGCTTCACTTATATCTTTTGAGCTAAATGATTTTGCTCTAGTGCTTCACTTATATTTTTTTAGAGCACGGTGGTGCTTTTATTTTATAGAAATTATTGATCTCTCATCCTTCACTTATATTATTTTGAGAGTCTTTTAGAACAGCATGGTAATTTGCTTTGGCTATAAAATTAGTCCTAATATGATTGGCATTCAAGATGGGTATGATAAAAAAATTCATATAGAGTACTTTGAATATTATGATACTTGATAGAGGTTTTGAGATATAAATGTGGTAATGTTAGAGTCATGCTAGTTAGGTAATTGTGAAATTGATAAATACTTGTGTTAAAGTTGGCAAGTCCCGTGGAATGCACATATGGTAAACATTGTGTGACAAATTTGAAGCATGGGGTGTTCTTTGAGTGCTTTCCTTATGAGTGGCTGTCGGGGACGAGCGATGGCCTTTTCCAACCAATCTATCCCTCTAGGGGCATGTGTAGTAGTACTTTGCTTCAGGGGCTAATAAAATTTTGCCAAAAGTATACGAGTTCTTTATGACTAATGTGAGTCCATGGATCATACGCACTCTTACCATTCCACAATTTGCTAGCCTCTACGGTACCGTGCATTGCCCTTTCTCAACTTGAGAGTTGGTGCTAACTTCGCCGGTGCATCCAAACCCCGTGATACGATACACTCTATCACACATAAGCCTCCTTATAGCTTCCTCAAAACAGCCACCATACCTACCTATTATGGCATTTCCATAGCCATTCCGAGATATGTTGCCATGCAACTTTCCACCATTCCGTTGATTATGACACGCTCCATCATTGTCATATTGCTTTGCATGATCATGTAGTTGACATCGTATTTGTGGCAAAGCCACTTTCATATTTCTTTCATACATGTCGCTCTTGATTCATCGCATATCCCGGTATACCGTCGAAGGCATTCACATAGAGTCATATTTTTGTTCTAGTATCGAGTTGTAAAATTGAGTTATGAGTAAATAAAAGTGTGATGATCATCATTATTAGAGCATTGTCCAATGTGAGGAAAGAAAAGAAAGAGGCCAATGAAGCCCAAATAAAAAAAGAGTCCAAAGAAGCCCAAACAAAAGAAAATGAGAGAGAAAGAGAGAAGGGGGAATGTTACTATCCTTTTTCCACACTTGTGCTTCAAAATAGCACCACGACCTTCATGATAGAGAGTTTCTTATTTTATCACTTTCATATACTAGTGGTAATTTTTCATTATAGAACTTGTCTTGTATATTCCAATGATGGGCTTCCTCAAAATGCCCTAGGTATCCATGAGCAAGCAAGTTGAATGCACACCCACTTAGTTTCTTTTGATGAGCTTTCATACACTTATAGCTCTAGTGCATCCGTTGCATGGCAATCCCTACTCCTCACATTGACATCAATTGATGGGCATATCCATAGCACGTTGATTAGCCGCGTCAATGTGAGCATTTCTCCCTTTTTGCTTTCTCACATAACCCCCACAATCATATGCTATTCCACCTATAATGTTATATCCATGTGAAAGCACAAGTGCTCCCTGGGTGATTTTGGTAATTAATGTCAACATATCTCTTGTTGGACTAATATTTTCATCTAGCATATTTCAGATAAGTCCAACAGTGGAGTGGCATGGACTAGAGGATGTGGAACCCCTTCAAAATGCTGAGGACAAAGGATTGGCACAAGCTCAAAGCACAAGACTCTACATTTCTCATTTTAGTGATCCAAGATCACATTGAGTCCATAGGAAAGCCAATACTATTAAGAGGGGGTGAGGTGCTGCTTAATGGCTTGCTTGCTCAAAGTGCTTAGTGATATGCTCCACAACCCTCAACTACTTTCTCACATCCAAATATGTCCCAAACCAAAAGTCAAACTCGGCCCCACCGATTTTATCTATCCGGCGCCACCGAGTTCACTTGACGTAAGCCACTGCCAGAAACCCTAGTCAATTCGGTCTCACCGATGGGATCTCGGTCTCACCGAAATGGGCTTGCAAACTCTCTGTTGCCTATTACATCAATGTCGGTCTCACCGAAATATGTAATCGGCTCCACCGAGTTTGCCTGGCCAACTCTCTGTTTGGCTTATTACCAAAATCGGTTCCACCAAGTTTGTGTAATTGGTCCAACTGAGATGAGGCTTTACCCTAACCCTAGCACATCGGTCCCACCGAGTTGATCAAGTCGGTCCCACCGAAAACCATAACGGTCACATTATGAACTAAATCGGTCTGACCGAGTTGTATGATTCGGTCCCACCGAGTTTGATGATTTGTGTGTAATGGTTAGATTTTGTGTGGAGGCTATATATACCCCTCCACCCACTCTTCATTCGTGGTGAGAGCCATCAGAACATGCCTACACTTCCAACATGCATTTTCTGAGAGAGAACCACCTACACTTGTGTTGAGGTCAAGATACTTCATTCCAACCTGTAACATCCCAAATTTCCAATTTGGAATGTTATACATTCGATCATCATTGCATACCATATTTTATTTTGCATTTTGGCTGATCCTAGAAATTCTACGCAACTCAATGACCCACGGAGAGAGTTGGGGATTTCATTATTTTCATATTTGAGTTTTCTCAAATTTTGAGAATAAGATCGTTTGATTTTAATTATTTTATCATCAATTATTTCTGTTACAAAAATATGAGAGAGGGAATAAAATGACTTCCCCAAAATAAAGAAATATTGAGGATTTAATAATAAAAATCAAATAAGATTTTATTTCGGAGTTTTTCGGTGTTTTATTTGAATTTAGGAAAAATGCGCGTTTTTCAAAATTGCATTTAGGTCCCAAATAAATGTTCACCTTGTGCGGCTTGACTTTAGAAGCCCGTGAAAATTTATTTCGGAATTTTTGGATTCTGTTTAGTATTTCTTTTTATTTTTCTTCTGAGCGGAATAAATAAAAAAACAAACCGACCTACGGGCCGTGTTCGGATAGGACTCCGGCCCGAGGTGGCCTTTAAAAGCCGGCCCACCCCCCGGGAGAAACCCTAGCCGCCAGCCCCGCGCCCGCCCTCGAGCCCCGCGCCGCCGCCGCTCGCCCCGCGCCGCGCCGCCGCCGCCCGCCGTCGTCGCCGGAGCCGCCGCCCGCCACCCCGCCGCACGCCGCCTGAGGTTCGCCTCGCCTCGAAATACGTGCCATCGTTTTTTTCTTCGAAAAACCATTCGGTTTTTCCGTCGGTTTTCGCCAGTTTTTTTAGTTTCGGTTTTTAAATAGATCGGTTTTTCCGGTTTATTTAAATAGCGAGCGTTCGTCCGTTCATTCGTTCTAGCGAACGTTCGTCGTTTTATCTTTTTCTCGGATTAAATCCGCGATTTTTTTGATCGCGATTCCTGACCCGATTTTCTTTTTAGTATAAATTTTCACTCGTTTATCGGAATCAGGCGATTCAAGCACCTAGAGTTTCATCTCGAAACCCTCTATCCGTTTAACCAACTTAAACAAGATTTTGCCACTGTAAAATTTGCCCTAGATCCAGATTAGTAGAATGAAGTTGTTTTCTTTCGCCGTTTGACTTTCGCTGCTTCGTTCGATTTGATTCTTTTTGCCAACCAGAGTTCTTAAGTTGAACCTTCTGGTTAGATCTCTTATTTGAGTTTTAGACGTGCATTAGATGAGTACTTATTGTATGCTTGTTTGTTTGTCTGCGATAGAATACTCGGAGTGCGCCGCCTGTTACTTCGAATCTCTAGGTTTCATGGATCATCAGCAAGGCAAGTAACACTTTGATCATACCTTACTGCTACCCAGTTTTATTACATTAGATCAATCCTCACACATTTCATGGTTAGGATCTAATTAAATTGTGGGATGGGAAGTAGATGAGGTAGTACCTATTACCTGTTTATTATCAAACCTTTGGGAGTTACTTCTACGTTTGCTTATTACGCCATGCTATGCTAGTAGACGTGGATTGGGTGAGTGATATCCATGACAGGTTTTGTTAATTAATGGTTTATCTAAGGTGGCAACTTAAACACCCATCTGGGTGGATTGAGGCACCTGGGTATTCCAGGACTTGCTTGTTTTCTTTTGGACCGCCACCCAGGCTCAAAGGGATCATGAGATTATTCATACTAGAAACTTCCGTGTGCAGCCACAAGCTATTATGGGCTCTAGCATAGTTGACTAAGTCGTGCGAACTCTTACAGTGGTAGACTAGCAGATGTAGGGGATGTAGGTGGTACGGTCTACCCGATCATAAGGTGCTAGCGCTTCTGAAAGACTATGTCTCGGTCATCCGTCTTCTCAAACACCTTGTAGTGCGAGAAACCAAATGGAGGCGATCGAGTCTTGTGGGGAAAAGTGTGCAAACCTCAGCAGAGTGTAATAAACTAATCATGGTTAGCTGTGTCCCCGGTTATGGACATCTTGAGTATCTAGTACTTGGATTATCATGTGAATCTCAACATGTTACTCTAAATTAATTTTGTTGGGTTATGTTTAATGATGATGCTTAATTGGGATTGAGAATGCTGTCAACCATTCTCAATGTTTAAAAACTACCATGATAGTTAAAAAAAATTATTCCTTTGAAGTAGGGAAAAATTGGCTTTACGCAAAACTGTAACCATAGAGCTTTCCAGCAGCCAAATATGCATATAGTATTGCTGTTTCATTCCATTACTCTCTATGTGTTACCTTGCCAGCATATTCCATGTGCTGACCCGTTTCGGGCTGCAACGTTAATGTTGCAGACTTTTCAGACGACGATTAAGGAGTTTTAGGTCGTGGTCCTATACTCAGTGATGCCGTTGGAGTTGATGGACTCACTTATCTTCCAAGCCTTCCGCTGTTATCGTTATTAGATGGCCTTAAGCCATATTTATTGTAATAAGTTCTCTTTTGAGACACTTGATGTAATAAGTGTGTGATTGCTACTCTGCTATAAATCCTCCGAGTACTGTGTGGTGTCAGCATTACCGATCCAGGGATGACACCGAAGCACAGAGATCAGACTATTTGAGGTCTGGTCGCTACAGAGATGGTATCAGAGCACACGCTGACTGTAGGACACGACCACTAAGCTAAAAGACCTAGAACACTATTCACTCTCTTCTCTTCTGACTTCTCATCTTTTCTACTCTTTTAGGATGGCGGATGCAAGGAACAAGTTCACGCAACCAGATGAAGATACACCCTTTGGACGTCACTTGAAGGAAGTCACTAGATACCTGAACATAGGAGTACCAAGCTTCACTGGAACCTACAACGCCACTTTACCTGAAGAAGAGCGCTGGATGATTCAAGTTCAAGTTCTAGGAAGGACGTTCATGCCAGTCACTGAGCCCATAGAGTTTTCTTTTGATGCACCAACTTGGAGTCTAGGACAGAGCATGGCAGCTCACATCGCCATGGGACGCATTGGAGAAGTCTACCGCAATGACCTCAAGGATACTATCTACCAGATTTGTGGGCGCCGCGATGAACACTGGGAGATGATCAGCACCAGGAAGGATAGATCAATCGCAGCTTTTATCCAGGAGCTAAACCAGCACATTCGACGACAGGAGAACCAGATGTGCGCCGACATGATAGATCTGAAGAAGGCTAAGACTAGAATCAAGGAACTAGAGGAAGAACTCAAGGCTACACGTGAAGATTATGAAGAAGAAATTGAAGTATTGGTGGAGAAGAATGACGACCTGATCAAGAAGATTGGAATGTTTATGGGAGGCCCTACGCCAGTAGAGGAAGACGAAGAACCCAAGGAGATTAGCCCGGAAGACTACATCATCATCAATGGCACCGATTCGGATCCAGATAGTAGCGATGATGACTATGTTGATGAAGCTGGAGCAGATATCATGCAGTCTGCAACCGAAGAATATTTCTAGTAGACCACCTCATCAGTAGTAGTAGTCCACCATGTAAATATAGTAGTCCAAGCACTTTTGTGATAGATAGATCGATTGTATGCCCTTGTTTTGATTGAATGAAGTGAATTATTTGCTTTTGCCTCATGTGCATATGGGTAGTGTTTTCTCTTTAGACCCCCTCTATTCTTACATCTCATCTTTTATAAACCCTCAGATGCCTCCGAGACGTGACCCCGGATTTGCCTTTCCACCGGAGCTCACCCAGTTGATCCAGCAACAGAACACATTGATGCAGTTGCTAGTCCAGAATCAGAACCAAGGGAACAACAACAACAACCCACCACCACCACCACCTGTTGATCACTTAGCCCGTTTTCTTAGGCTGAATCCGCCGGTATTTTCCAGTAGCACCGAGCCGATAGTAGAAGATGATTGGCTCCGCAAGACAGCTAGGGAGTTGACCACAGCAGGATGTACGGATGCGGAGAAGGTGAAGTTTGCCGCACATAAGCTAGAAGGACCCGCAGCATCATGGTGGGAGAATTTCACAGCCACTTTTCCAGTCGACACTGTCACATGGGACCAGTTTCAGCAGGCTTTTCGTACCGCAGATGTTTCAGCAGGAGCTATGGCCATGAAGAAGCGTGAGTTTTGCAACTTACACCAAGGAGGACGGACAGTTGGCCAGTATGTGGGGGACTTTAGTAAGTTAGCACGTTATGCCCCAGATGACGTTGCTACGGATGCAGCTAAGCAGGAGAAGTTTCTGGAAGGACTGAGTGATGAGTTGAGCATGCAGTTGATGGTAGCAACCTTCAACAACTACCAGGAGTTGGTAGATCGTGCTCTTATGATTGAAGGGAAGCAGCAGCAAATTGAGAATCGCAAGAGGAAGTATGGACAAGGAAAGTATAGTTCTGGAGCTCAGCAGAAGCCACGTTTTACCCCTAGACCGGGAGGACATTTTCAGCATACCCATGGAGGAGGTAGCTCGCACAATCACAATGGCACCAGGAATGGTAATGGGAATGGAGGAAGCAACGGCCAGAATCGCACCAACCCATCAACCCCAGCCAAGAAGGACCTGAGCCAAGTCACTTGCTTTAAGTGTTCGAAGACCGGACATTATGCCAATGAATGCCCTGAAATACAAAATGGAAATGGCAATGGAAGCTCTCGGAAGAAGCTGAACCCTTTCAACAGGGGACAGGCGAACCACGTTAGCGTGGAGGAGGTTGAAGCTCAGCCCGATGCAGTAATAGGTAAGTTTTTGGTTAAGTCATTTACTGCACTCGTTCTTTTCGATACTGGTGCGACGCATTCATACATCTCAAGGGGATTTGTGGATAAGTATAACCTATCAACCCAAACCCTTAGGTCACCCATGTTAGTAACCTCGCCCGGAGCAGAGTATGTGGCTAGTCTATGGTGTGATCGGTTACCATTAAGGATTGGTAACTATGTTTTTCCCTCGGACCTAATAGTGTTGGAATCCCAAGGATTGGATGTGATATTAGGCATGGATTGGTCATCAAAGTATGAAGGGAATATTGAATTTGCTAGTAAGTCAATTTTTCTTACCACCCCAGAAGGGAGAAGGATCAAGTATGTATCCCGACATGTGTCGAAGAGCACTCAAGTAAATTGCTTAACAGGATTTGTGCAGGAGGAAGTACCAGTGGTAAGGGATTTCCCTAAAGTATTTCCAGAAGAGATGCCAGGCATGCCACCAGATAGAGATATTGAGTTTTTGATTGAGCTATTGCCATGCACCGGGCCAATATCAAAGAGACCATATAGGATGCTAGCAAAGGATTTGGTGGAAATTGAGAAGCAGATTAAGGAGTCACTGGATAAGGGGTATATTCGCCCAAGTTCTTCAACTTGGGGATCGCCAGTACTTCTAGTGGAGAAGAAGGATGGATCGTTAAGGATGGTTGTTGATTATCGAGGATTGAACGAAGTAACAATCAAGAACAAGTACCCACTACCAATGATAAATGATCTGTTTGATCGATTGCAAGGAGCTAAGGTATTTTCCAAGATCGATCTCCGATCAGGATACCACCAGTTGAAGATTCGAGAACAGGATATTCCAAAGACAACTTTTACCACCAGGTATGGGCTGTACGAGTATACCGTTATGTCATTTGGTTTGACTAACGCACCTGCCTATTTTATGAACATGATGAACAAAGTGTTTATGGAGTTTTTGGATAAGTTCATTGTAGTGTTCATTGATGATATCCTGGTTTATTCGAAGAATGAGGAGGAGCATAAGGAGCATTTGTGTTTGGTACTTGGAAAGCTCAGAGAACATCAATTATATGCCAAGTTCAGCAAATGTGAGTTTTGGTTGAAGGAAGTAGGATTTCTCGGACACGTTATATCCAAAGAAGGAATAGCAGTAGATCCCGCTAAAGTTGAAACTGTGACCAAGTGGGAAGCCCAACAATAGTTGGAGAGATCCGGAGTTTTCTTGGACTCGCAGGATACTACCGGAGATTTATTGAGAATTTCTCAAAGATTGCGAAGCCTATGACTGAGTTATTGAAGAAGGATACCAAGTTCGTATGGACAGGGGAATGTGAGGCTAGTTTCCAGGAGTTGAAGAAACGTTTGGTTACCTCACCAGTGTTGATTTTGCCAGACCAGACCAAAGATTATGAGGTGTATTGCGACGCTTCACGTCGAGGACTTGGAGCAGTGCTTATGCAGGAAGGGAGAGTTGTTTCATATGCCTCACGACAACTGAAACCTCATGAGTTGAATTATGCCACGCATGATTTGGAGTTGGCAGCCATAGTGCATGCTTTGAAAACATGGAGGCATTTTCTCATTGGAAACCATTGTGAGGTGTACACGGATCATAAGAGTTTGAAGTACATCTTCACACGGAAGGAGTTGAATCTCAGACAAAGGAGATGGTTGGAGCTTATCAAGGATTATGATATGAAATTGCATTATCACCCTGGAAAGGCTAATGTAGTAGCTGACGCATTAAGCCGTAAGAGCCATGTCAATACGTTAATGACGGGAGAAATACCAAAGGAGTTAGCAGAGAATCTTTGTGAACTCTGTTTGGAAATAGTTCCGAGAGGCCATGTAGCAGCATTGGAGATTCAGTCAACTTTGATGGATAAAATCAGAGAAGCTCAGAAGACTAACAAGGAGATTGCGGCTATAAAGGAGAAATTGAACAAAGGAAAAGGTAAAGGATTTCGTGAGGATGAGCACGACACCCTATGGTTTGAAGACTGTGTTTATGTGCCCAATGACCCGGAGATCAAGAAGTTGATTCTACAAGAGGCACACGATTCACCATATTTGATTCACCCAGGAAATACCAAGATGTATTTGGATTTGAAGGATATTTTCTGGTGGACCAGAATGGAGAAGGATATTGCGGAGTATGTAGCAATTTGTGATGTATGTCAGAGAGTAAAGGCAGAGCATCAGAAGCCAGCAGGATTGTTACAACCATTGCCGATACCCGAATGGAAGTGGGATAAGCTAGGCATGGATTTTATCACGGGATTACCCAGGACTCGTTCAGGCTATGACTCGATTTGGGTTGTAGTCGATCGATTGACGAAGGTAGCTCATTTTATCCCGGTAAAGACCACTTGCACCAGTGCTAAGTTGGCAAGGATATACATGACCAGGATCGTATGTTTGCATGGAGTCCCGAGGAGTATCGTATCAGATAGACGAACCCAGTTTACCTCAAAGTTCTGGAAGCAGTTGCATGAAACTTTGGGTACCAGGCTAGAATTCAGTACAACTTTTCATCCACAGACAGATGGACAGACCGAGAGAGTCAATCAGATTTTGGAGGATATGCTGAGAGCTTGTGCGCTAGATTACGGATCTAGTTGGGACGATAATTTGCCATATGCAGAGTTCTCTTACAACAATAGTTATCAAACCAGTTTAAAGATGGCCCCTTTCGAAGCCTTGTACGGAAGGAGGTGCAGGACACCGTTGTCATGGGACGAAGTTGGAAACCGCCAGTTGTTTGGACCTGATTTGATTAAAGAGTCTTTGGAAACAGTGCCTTTGGAAACCATTCAGTTGGATAACGATTTGACGTACGAGGAGAAACCAATTAAGATTCTCGAGTTTGCCAGCCGAGTTACTCGCAGCAAGGTTATCAAGTTTTGCAAAGTTCAGTGGAGCCACCACACAGAGGATGAAGCCACCTGGGAGCGAGAGGAAGATTTGTTCAAGGACCACCCTCACCTATTTTCTAGCCAACCCGAATCTCGAGGGCGAGAATCATCTTAAGGGGGGGTAGGTTTGTAACATCCCAAATTTCCAATTTGGAATGTTATACATTAGATCATCATTGCATACCATATTTTATTTTGCATTTTGGCTGATCCTAGAAATTCTACGCAACTCAATGACCCACGGAGAGAGTTGGGGATTTCGTTATTTTCATATTTGAGTTTTCTCAAATTTTGAGAATAGGATCGTTTGATTTTAATTATTTTATCATCAATTATTTCTGTTACAAAAATATGAGAGAGGGAATAAAATGACTTTCCCAAAATAAAGAAATATTGAGGATTTAATAATAAAAATCAAATAAGATTTTATTTCGGAGTTTTTCGGTGTTTTATTTGAATTTAGGAAAAATGTGCGTTTTTCAAAATTGCACTTAGGTCCCAAATAAATGTTCACCTTGTGCGGCTTGATTTTAGAAGCTCGTGAAAATTTATTTCGGCATTTTTGGAGTCCGTTTAGTATTTCTTTTTATTTTTCTTCCGAGCGGAATAAATAAAAAAACGAACCGACCTACGGGCCGTGTCCGGATAGGACTCCCGCCCGAGGTGGCCTTTAAAAGATGGCCCAGCCCCCCCGGAGAAACCCTAGCCGCCGCTCGCCCCGCGCCGCGCCGCCGCCACCGCACCGTCGCCGGAACCGCCGCCCGCCGCCCCGCCGCACGCCGCCCGAGGTTCACCTCGCCTCGAAATCCGTGCCGCCATTTTTTTCGAAAAACCGTTCGGTTTTTTCATCGGTTTTCGCCGGGTTTTTTTAGTTTCAGTTTTTTTAAACAGATCGATTTTTCCGGTTTATTTAAATAGCGAGCTTCGTCCGTTTGTTCGTTCTAGCGAACGTTCATCGTTTTTCTTTTTCTCGGATTAAATCCACGATTTTTCTGATCGCGATTCCTGATCCGATTTTCTTTTTAGTATAACTTTTCGCTCGTTTATCGGAATCAGGCGATTCAAGCGCCTAGAGTTTCGTCGCGAAACCCTCTATCCGTTTAACCAACTTAAACAAGATTTTGCCACTGTAAAATTTGCCCTAGATCCAGATTAGTAGAACGAAGTTGTTTTCTTTCGCCGTTTGACTTTCGTTGCTTCGTTCGATTTGATTCTTTTTGCCAACCGGAGTTCTTAAGTTGAACCTTCTGGTTAGATCTCTTATTTGATTTTTACCCGTGCATTAGATGACTACTTATTGTATGCTTGTTTGTTTGTCTGTGTTAGAATACCCGGAGTGCGCCGCCTGTTACTTCGAATCTCTAGGTTTCGCGGATCATCAGCAAGGCAAGTAACACTTTGATCATACCTTACTACTACCCAGTTTTATTGCATTAGATCAATCCTCACACATTGCATGGTTAGGATCTAATTAAATTGTGGGATGGGAAGTAGATGAGGTAGTACCTATTGCATGTTTATTATCAAACCTTTGGGAGTTACTTCTACATTTGCTTATTACGCCATGTTATGCTAGTAGACGTGGATTGGGTGAGTGATATCCATGACAGATGTGAGTTTTGTTAATTAATGGTTTATCTAAGGTGGCAACTTAAACACACATCTGGGTGGATTGAGGCACCTGGGTATTCCAGGACTTGCCTGTTTTCTTTTGGACCGCCACCCAGGCTCAAAGGGATCATGAGATTATTCATACTAGAAACTTCCGTGTGCAGCCACAAGCTATTATGGGCTCTAGCATAGTTGACTAAGTCGTGCGAACTCTTACAGTGGTAGACTAGCAGATGTAGGGGATGTAGGTGGTACGGTCTACCCGACCGTAAGGTGCTAGCGCTTCTGAAAGACTATGTCTCGGTCATCCGTCTTCTCAAACACCTTGTAGTGCGAGAAACCAAACGGAGGCGATCGAGTCTTGTGGGGAAAAGTGCGCAAACCTCTGCAGAGTGTAATAAACTAATCATGGTTAGCCGTGTCCCCAGTTATGGACATCTTGAGTATCTAGTACTTGGATTATCATGTGAATCTCAACATGTTACTCTAAATTAATTTTGTTGGGTTATGTTTAATGATGATGCTTAATTGGGATTGAGAATGCTGTCAACAATTCTCAATGTTTAACAACTACCATGATAGTTAAAAAATTTTATTCCTTTGAAGTAGGGAAAAATTGGCTTTACGCAAAACTGTAACCATAGAGCTTTCCACCAGCCAAATATGCATATAGTATAGCAGTTTCATTCCATTACTCTCTATGTGTTAGCTTGCCAGCATATTCCATGTGCTGACCCGTTTCGGGTTGCAACGTTAATGTTGGAGACTTTTCAGACGACGATTAAGGAGTTTTAGGTCGTGGTCCTATACTCAGTGATGCCGTTGGAGTTGATGGACTCACTTATCTTCCAAGCCTTCCGCTGTCATCGTTATTAGATGGCCTTAAGCCATATTTATTATAATAAGTTCTCTTTTGAGACACTCGATGTAATAAGTGTGTGATTGCTACTCTGATATAAATCCTCCAAGTACTGTGTGGTGTCAGCATTACTGATCCAGGGATGACATCGAAGCACAGAGATCAGACTTTTTGAGGTTTGGTCGCTACACAACCACATAAATCTTGATCTCTAGCCTTCCCCAAGTTGCTTTCTACTCAAATCATCTTTCCACCAAATCCTATCCCATGAGAGAGAGTTGAGTGTTGGGGAGACTATCATTTGAAGCACAAGAGCAAAGAGTTCATCACCAACACACCATTTGTTACCTCTTGGAGAGTGGTGTCTCCTAGATTGGCTAGGTGTCACTTGGGAGCCTCTGTCAAGATTGTGGAGTTGAACCAAGGAGTTTGTACGGGCAAGGAGATCACCTACTTCATGAAGATCTACCCTAGTGAGGCAACTCCTTCGTGGGCGACGGCCATGGTGGGATAGACAAGGTTGCTTCTTTGTGGACCCTTCGTGGGTGGAGCCCTCCATGGACTCGCGCAACCGTTACCCTTCGTGGGTTGAAGTCTCCATCAACGTGGATGTATGATAGCACCACCTATCGGAACCATGCCAAAAATGTTTGTGTCTCCATTTGCGTTTGCACACTCTAATCCCATCCCTTTACATTCTTGCAACTTGCATGATTTACTTTCCGCTGCTCATTTACTCTTGACATGCTTGCTTGATATGTATTGTGAATGTTCAAACTTGTGCAAAAACTCCACTTCAACTTAAAGAAATTAAAAACTGCAACTTTTTTTGCTAAGAGTCTATTCACCCCCCCTCTAGACACCTCTTCTTGATACTACAATTTGTATCAAAGCATTGGTTTCCATTGCTTTGGTTTAAACACCTTTGGAGGAAGATGGATGAGTCTACATTGGGGAGTCTTAGACGTAGAGTGCCTATTCTTGATGAAGAGTATTTTCATGAGTGGAAAAATGAGATGCTTGAGATCTTCAATGAATATCATTTGACCAAGTACATTACTACTCCTTGTGCTCGCATTCTTGACCCTTTGCATCCCACACCCGATGAGGACCTTGACATGATTCGCAATCTTAGAACTATCAATTTTATCATTAGAGGATTGCCCAAAAATGTGATTGCTAGCTTACCTACTCTTGATTGTGCCTACATTATATGGATATTTCTTGAGGAATGATTCCCAAATTATTCCTTGAAAATTCTAGATAAGATTCTTCATGAGTCTATTGCCTTGAGTAAGATGAGTTCCAATGATCCCAAGTTTGGTGATTGCTTATTTGAGCTTACTAATATTACGAGTGCAAAAGGAGACGTTGGAATTATTAGCAATATCATTTCTGAAGTCATTATAATCCATGGAGATGAACATTGTTACGGTCATGCTTCTAATGAATTACCATATTTAGGAGTTGATCCATCACATGATGATGTTGAACATGGATACTATGATGAGGACTATGACAGTGACTATGATATTGATGATGCGATGAGACACTTTGGTCTTATGGCTAATCTTCGTGGCTACATGGTTGGAGGAAAAGAATGGGGCCTTGATAGTGGATGTACAGATCATATGACCGGAGAAAAAGATATGTTTCGTGAGCTTGCTGAAAACGACGACCCTTGAAAGTATGTCACTTTTGGTGATAACTCAAAGGGTAAGGTGGTTGGCCTTGGTAAGGTGGCCATCTCACATGACAGCTCCATACAAAATGTTATGCTCGTCGAATCTCTTGGTTATAATTTACTTTTCGTATCTAGACTTGCTGACTTTGGTTTCAATGTCCTATTTACTGAAGTAGATTGCCAAGTGTTTCATAAAGATAACCATAAAATGGTCTTTACCGGTATACGTAGAGGTGATCTTCACATTGTTGATTTCACTAAAAAGGCTAACCTTAGAACTTGCTTAATTGCTAAATCTTCTAAAGGCTGGTTGTGGCATAGAAGGCTAGGTCATGTGGGCATGCAAAATCTTGATAAGCTTATTAAAGGTGATCATATCCTTGGAGTAAAAGATGTTATATTTGACAAGGATAGACTTTGTAGTGCTTGTCAAGCAAGAAAACAAGTTGGACGAAGTCACCCCGTGAAGAACATTATTACCACAAGAAGACTGCTCGAGCTACTTCATATGGATCTTTTTGGTCCCAATGCCTATAAAAGTCTCGGTGGTAACTCATTCGGTCTGGTTATAGTAGATGAGTTTTCAATATTTACGTGGGTGTTCTTTCTTGATGATAAATCACATGTCCAAAAGATCTTCAAGAAATTTGCTAGGAAGGCCCAAAATCAATTTGAAGTGAAGATCAAGAAGGTTCGCAGCGACAACGGAACAGAGTTCAAGAATGCAAATGCTGATACCCTTCTTGAGGAAGAAGGGATCTCAAATCAGTTCTCGGCTACGTACACGCCTCAACAAAATGGAGTTGTTGAGAGGAAGAAGCGAACTCTTATTGATATGGCTAGAACGATGCCTGATGAGTACAAGACTCCAAAACACTTTTGGGCAGAAGCAGTTGAGACAGCTTGTCATGCAACAAATCGCTTGTATCTTCACAAGCTACTCGGCAAGACGGCATACGAGCTCCTCACCGGTAACAAACCCCAAGTTGGATACTTTCGAGTATTTGGCTCAAAATGCTACATTCTTGATAAGCATCATCGTTCTAAACTTGCTCCTAAATCTCATGAAGGTTTCCTACTTGGTTCTGGCTGAAACTCTCACACTTACCGGGTCTACAACAATTTCACTCAAAGGTTTAAGAAACGGTAGATGTAAAGTTTGATGAATCTAACGGCTCGAAGTAGAGCAATTGCCAATTGATCTAGGAGAGAAAGACCCTTCAGAAGCAATTCAAGACTCGTCTATTGGCAAGATTCGTGTGACGGAGGTAAAGGAGAGTACCTCGTCCGTCCAAGTGGAAACTTCCACCTCACGACAAGGTGAACCAAGAGTTGACTTGGAAGCATCCATGAGTGGGACACACCAATACAAAGAAAATGAGGACATACACCAAGATGAACCTCATCAACCTCCTTCTCCACCACAACAAGAGAACGGCAACGTCAACAATGAAGAAGGCGAAGAAGAAGAAGAGGAACAAGATGAAGAATATGTTCAACCTTGACCCAAGAAAAAGCTTCCACGAGTTCGAGCAAGAGTCGCCAAAGACCATCCCGTCGAGCAAATCTACAATGATATACAAACTGGGAGAATCACTCACTCTAAGACTCGTTTGGCTAACTTTTGTGAACATTATTCATTCATCTCTAGCATTGAACCTATGAAGGTTAAAGAAGCATTGGAAGATCCGGATTGGATAATTGTCATGCATGAAGAGCTACACAACTTTGAGAGAAATCAAGTGTGGACATTGGTCGAGAAGCCTAACAACAACCACAACATCATAGGTACCAAATGGGTGTTTCGCAACAAGCAAGATGAAGATGGTCAAGTTGTCTGCAAAAAAGCTCGTCTAGTAACCCAAGGCTACACTCAAGTCGAAGGTATGGACTATGGTGAGACATACGCCCCCGTTGCTAGACTCGAGTCCATGCTCATCTTACTTGCCTATGATAATCACCATGATATCACTTTATACCAAATGTACATTAAAAGTGCTTTTCTAAACGGTGAAATTGAGGAGGAAGTTTATGTTAAACAACCTCCCGGCTTTGTCAATCCTAAGAAACCCGATCATGTTTACAAACTTCACAAAGCCCTTTATGGTCTTAAACAAGCTCCTAGAGCCTGGTATAAATGCTTGACCAAGTTCCTTATTGAAAAAGGTTTGAAATTGGAAAAATAGATTCTACTCTTTTCACTAAAAGGGTTAATGGTGAGTTATTTGTATGCCAAATTTATGTTGATGATATCATATTTGGCTCAACTAACCCTCATTCTAGTGAGAAGTTTGGAAAGCTAATGTCGGAGAAGTTTGAGATGTCTATGATGAGTGAACTCAAGTTCTTTCTTGGTTTGAAAATCAAGCAAACTATGGAAGGAACCTTTGTCTCTCAAACTAAGTACACCAAGGACTTATTTAGGAAGTTCAACATGCAAGAAAGCAAAGGTATGAAAACTCCCATGCTTACTAGTGGACATCTTGACTTGACTAAGGACGGTGAACCGGTTAATCAAAAAGTTTACCGCTCTACGATCGGTTCATTGTTATATCTATGTGCCTCTTGTCCCGATATTATGCTAAGTGTGTGCATGTGTGCACGATATCAAGCGGCTCCCAAAGAATGTCATCTTAAGGCCGTGAAAAGGATAGTGATATACTTAATACATACATCAAATTTTGGCATTTGGTACCGAGGTTGTCTTTTGATCTTGTTCGCTATTCCGATTCGGACTATGCCCTGTGTGCCATTAAGAATAATTAACCATAATATTGTCTAGGAGTTTAGTAGCTTCTCCTAAAGTGATTTCCATAAAAGTGCCTCCCGAGGCTGAATCTAAAAGTATTTCCAGAAGAGTTGCCAGGCATGCCACCGGATAGAGATATTGAGTTTTTGATTGAGCTATTGCCAGGCACCGGGCCAATATCAAAGAGACCATATAGGATGCCAGCAAAGGATTTGGTGGAAATTAAGAAGCAGATTAAGGAGTTACTGGATAAGGGGTATATTCGCCCAAGTTCTTCACCTTGGGGATCGCTAGTACTTCTAGTGGAGAAGAAGGATGGATCGTTAAGGATGGTTGTTGATTATCATGGATTGAACGAAGTAACAATCAAGAACAAGTACCCACTACCAATGATAAATGATCTGTTTGATCGATTGCAAGGAGCTAAGGTATTTTCCAAGATCGATCTGCGATCAGGATACCACCAGTTGAAGATTCGAGAACAGGATATTCCAAAGACAACTTTTACCACCAGGTATGGGCTGTACGAGTATACCGTTATGTCATTTGGTCTGACTAACGCACATGCCTATTTTATGAACATGATGAACAAAGTGTTTATGGAGTTTTTGGATAAGTTCATTGTAGTGTTCATTGATGATATCCTGGTTTATTCGAAGAATGAGGAGGAGCATAAGGAGCATTTGCGTTTGGTACTTGGAAAGCTCAGAGAACATCAATTATATGCCAAGTTCAGCAAATGTGAGTTTTGGTTGAAGGAAGTAGGATTTCTCGGACACGTTATATCCAGAGAAGGAATAGCAGTAGATCCCGCTAAAGTTGAAACCATGACCAAGTGGGAAGCCCAACAACAGTTGGAGAGATCCGGAGTTTTCTTGGACTCGCAGGATACTACCGGAGATTTATTGAGAATTTCTCAAAGATTGCGAAGCCTATGACTGAGTTATTGAAGAAGGATACCAAGTTCGTATGGACAGGGGAATGTGAGGCTAGTTTCCAGGAGTTGAAGAAACGTTTGGTTACCTCACCAGTGTTGATTTTGCCAGACCAGACCAAAGATTATGAGGTGTATTGCGACGCTTCACGTCGAGGACTTGGAGCAGTGCTTATGCAGGAAGGGAGAGTTGTTTCATATGCCTCACGACAACTGAAACCTCATGAGTTGAATTATGCCATGCATGATTTGGAGTTAGCAGCCGTAGTGCATGCTTTGAAAACATGGAGGCATTTTCTCATTGGAAACCATTGTGAGGTGTACACGGATCATAAGAGTTTGAAGTACATCTTCACACGGAAGGAGTTGAATCTCAGACAAAGGAGATGGTTGGAGCTTATCAAGGATTATGATATGAAATTGCATTATCACCCTGGAAAGGCTAATGTAGTAGCTGAGCTGTAAGAGCCATGTCAATACGTTAATGACGGGAGAAATACCAAAGGAGTTAGCAGAGAATCTTCGTGAACTATGTTTGGAAATAGTTCCGAGAGGCCATGTAGCAGCATTGGAGATTTAGTCAACTTTGATGGATAAAATCAGAGAAGCTCAAAAGACTAACAAGGAGATTGCGGCTATAAAGGAGAAACTGAACAAAGGAAAAGGTAAAGGATTTCATGAGGATGAGCACGACACCCTATGGTTTGAAGACCGTGTTTATGTGCCCAATGACCTAGAGATCAGGAAGTTCATTCTGCAAGAGGCACACGATTCACCATATTTGATTCACCCAGGAAATACCAAGATGTATTTGGATTTGAAGGATATTTTCTGGTGGACCAGAATGGAGAAGGATATTGCGGAGTATGTAGCAATTTGTGATGTATGTCAGAGAGTAAAGGCAGAGCATCAGAAGCCAGCAGGATTGTTACAACCATTGCCGATACCCGAATGGAAGTGGGATAAGCTAGGCATGGATTTTATCACGGGATTACCCAGGACTCGTTCAGGCTATGACTCGATTTGGGTTGTAGTCGATCGATTGACGAAGGTAGCTCATTTTATCCCGGTAAAGACCACTTACACCAGTGCTAAGTTGGCAAGGATATACATGACCAGGATCGTATGTTTGCATGGAGTCCCGAGGAGTATCGTATCAGATAGAGGAACCCAGTTTACCTCAAAGTTCTGGAAGCAGTTGCATGAAACTTTTGGTACCAGGCTAGAATTTAGTACAACTTTTCATCCACAGACAGATGGACAGACCGAGAGAGTCAATGAGATTTTGGAGGATATGCTGAGAGCTTGTGCGCTAGATTACGGATCTAGCTGGGACGATAATTTGCCATATGCAGAGTTCTCTTACAACAATAGTTATCAAACCAGTTTAAAGATGGCCCCTTTCGAAGCCTTGTACGGAAGGAGGTGCAGGACACCGTTGTCATGGGACGAAGTTGGAAACCGCCAGTTGTTTGGACCTGATTTGATTAAAGAGTCTTTGGAAACAGTGCCTTTGGAAACCATTCAGTTGGATAACGATTTGATGTACGAGGAGAAACCAATTAAGATTCTCGAGTTTGCCAGCCGAGTTACTCGCAGCAAGGTTATCAAGTTTTGCAAAGTTCAGTGGAGCCACCACACAGAGGATGAAGCCACCTGGGAGCGAGAGGAAGATTTGTTCAAGGACCACCCTCACCTATTTTCTAGCCAACCCGAATCTCGAGGGCGAGAATCATCTTAAGGGGGGGTAGGTTTGTAACATCCCAAATTTCCAATTTGGAATGTTATACATTAGATCATCATTGCATACCATATTTTATTTTGCATTTTGGCTGATCCTAGAAATTCTACGCAACTCAATGACCCACGGAGAGAGTTGGGGATTTCGTTATTTTCATATTTGAGTTTTCTCAAATTTTGAGAATAGGATCGTTTGATTTTAATTATTTTATCATCAATTATTTCTGTTACAAAACTATGAGAGAGGGAATAAAATGACTTTCCCAAAATAAAGAAATATTGAGGATTTAATAATAAAAATCAAATAAGATTTTATTTCGGAGTTTTTCGGTGTTTTATTTGAATTTAGGAAAAATGTGCGTTTTCCAAAATTGCATTTAGGTCCCAAATAAATGTTCACCTTGTGCGGCTTGATTTTAGAAGCCCGTGAAAATTTACTTTGGAATTTTTGGAGTCCGTTTAGTATTTCTTTTTCTTTTTCTTCCGAGTGGAATAAATAAAAAAACGAACCGACCTACGGGCCGTGTCCGGATAGGACTCCGGCCCGAGGTGGCCTTTAAAAGCCGGCCCAGCCCCTCCCCCCCGGAGAAACCCTAGCCGCCAGCCCCGTGCCCGCCCTCGAGCCCCGCGCCGATGCC
>NC_041382.1:247088778-247140880 GCF_002162155.2 Triticum dicoccoides | reverse complement strand
CGCCGCACGCCGCCCGAGGTTCGCCTCGCCTAGAAATCCGTGCCGCCGTTTTTTTCAGAAAACCGTTCGGTTTTTTCGTCGGTTTTCGCCGGGTTTTTTTTAGTTTCAGTTTTTTTAAATAGATCGGTTTTTCCGGTTTATTTAAATAGCGAGCGTTCGTTCGTTCATTCGTTCTAGCGAACGTTCGTCGTTTTTCTTTTTCTCGGATTAAATCCGTGATTTTTCTGATCGCGATTCCTGATCCGATTTTCTTTTTAGTATAACTTTTCGCTCGTTTATCGGAATCAGGCGATTCAAGCGCCTAGAGTTTCGTCTCGAAACCCTCTATCCATTTCACCAACTTAAACAAGATTTTGCCACTGTAAAATTTGCCCTAGATCCAGATTAGTAGAACGAAGTTGTTTTCTTTTGCCATTTGACTTTCGTTGCTTCGTTCGATTTGATTCTTTTTGCCAACCGGAGTTCTTAAGTTGAACCTTCTGGTTAGATCTCTTATTTGAGTTTTACCCGTGCATTAGATGAGTACTAATTGTATGCTTGTTTGTTTGTCTGCGATAGAATACCCGGAGTGCGCCGCCTGTTACTTCGAATCTCTGGGTTTTGCGGATCATCAGCAAGGCAAGTAACACTTTGATCATACCTTACTACTACCCAGTTTTATTGCATTAGATCAATCCTCACACATTGCATGGTTAGGATCTAATTAAATTGTGGGATGGGAAGTAGATGAGGTAGTACCTATTGCATGTTTATTATCAAACCTTTGGGAGTTACTTCTACATTTGCTTATTACGCCATGTTATGCTAGTAGACGTGGATTGGGTGAGTGATATCCATGACAGATGTGAGTTTTGTTAATTAATGGTTTATCTAAGGTGGCAACTTAAACACACATCTGGGTGGATTGAGGCACCTGGGTATTCCAGGACTTGCCTGTTTTCTTTTGGACCGCCACCCAGGCTCAAAGGGATCATGAGATTATTCATACTAGAAACTTCCGTGTGCAGCCACAAGCTATTATGGGCTCTAGCATAGTTGACTAAGTCGTGCGAACTCTTACAGTGGTAGACTAGCAGATGTAGGGGATGTAGGTGGTACGGTCTACCCGACCGTAAGGTGCTAGCGCTTCTGAAAGACTATGTCTCGGTCATCCTCTTCTCAAACACCTTGTAGTGCGAGAAACCAAATGGAGGCGATCGAGTCTTGTGGGGAAAAGTGCGCAAACCTCGGCAGAGTGTAATAAACTAATCATGGTTAGCCATGTCCCCGGTTATGGACATCTTGAGTATCTAGTACTTGGATTATCATGTGAATCTCAACATGTTACTCTAAATTAATTTTGTTGGGTTATGTTTAATGATGATGCTTAATTGGGATTGAGAATGCTGTCAACAATTCTCAATGTTTAACAACTACCATGATAGTTAAAAAATTTTATTCTTTGAAGTAGGGAAAAATTGGCTTTACGCAAAACTGTAACCATAGAGCTTTCCACCAGCCAAATATGCATATAGTATAGCAGTTTCATTCCATTACTCTCTATGTGTTACCTTGCCAGCATATTCCATGTGCTGACCCGTTTCGGGTTGCAACGTTAATGTTGGAGACTTTTCAGACGACGATTAAGGAGTTTTAGGTCGTGGTCCTATACTCAGTGATGCCGTTGGAGTTGATGGACTCACTTATCTTCCAAGCCTTCCGCTGTCATCGTTATTAGATGGCCTTAAGCCATATTTATTATAATAAGTTCTCTTTTGAGACACTCGATGTAATAAGTGTGTGATTGCTACTCTGATATAAATCCTCCAAGTACTGTGTGGTGTCAGCATTACTGATCCAGGGATGACATCGAAGCACAGAGATCAGACTTTTTGAGGTTTGGTCGCTACACAACCACATAAATCTTGATCTCTAGCCTTCCCCAAGTTGCTTTCTACTCAAATCATCTTTCCACCAAATCCTATCCCATGAGAGAGAGTTGAGTGTTGGGGAGACTATCATTTGAAGCACAAGAGCAAAGAGTTCATCACCAACACACCATTTGTTACCTCTTGGAGAGTGGTGTCTCCTAGATTGGCTAGGTGTCACTTGGGAGCCTCTGTCAAGATTGTGGAGTTGAACCAAGGAGTTTGTACGGGCAAGGAGATCACCTACTTCATGAAGATCTACCCTAGTGAGGCAACTCCTTCGTGGGCGACGGCCATGGTGGGATAGACAAGGTTGCTTCTTTGTGGACCCTTCGTGGGTGGAGCCCTCCATGGACTCGCGCAACCGTTACCCTTCGTGGGTTGAAGTCTCCATCAACGTGGATGTATGATAGCACCACCTATCGGAACCATGCCAAAAATGTTTGTGTCTCCATTTGCGTTTGCACACTCTAATCCCATCCCTTTACATTCTTGCAACTTGCATGATTTACTTTCCGCTGCTCATTTACTCTTGACATGCTTGCTTGATATGTATTGTGAATGTTCAAACTTGTGCAAAAACTCCACTTCAACTTAAAGAAATTAAAAACTGCAACTTTTTTTGCTAAGAGTCTATTCACCCCCCCTCTAGACACCTCTTCTTGATACTACAATTTGTATCAAAGCATTGGTTTCCATTGCTTTGGTTTAAACACCTTTGGAGGAAGATGGATGAGTCTACATTGGGGAGTCTTAGACGTAGAGTGCCTATTCTTGATGAAGAGTATTTTCATGAGTGGAAAAATGAGATGCTTGAGATCTTCAATGAATATCATTTGACCAAGTACATTACTACTCCTTGTGCTCGCATTCTTGACCCTTTGCATCCCACACCCGATGAGGACCTTGACATGATTCGCAATCTTAGAACTATCAATTTTATCATTAGAGGATTGCCCAAAAATGTGATTGCTAGCTTACCTACTCTTGATTGTGCCTACATTATATGGATATTTCTTGAGGAATGATTCCCAAATTATTCCTTGAAAATTCTAGATAAGATTCTTCATGAGTCTATTGCCTTGAGTAAGATGAGTTCCAATGATCCCAAGTTTGGTGATTGCTTATTTGAGCTTACTAATATTACGAGTGCAAAAGGAGACGTTGGAATTATTAGCAATATCATTTCCGAAGTCATTATAATCCATGGAGATGAACATTGTTACGGTCATGCTTCTAATGAATTACCATATTTAGGAGTTGATCCATCACATGATGATGTTGAACATGGATACTATGATGAGGACTATGACAGTGACTATGATATTGATGATGCGATGAGACACTTTGGTCTTATGGCTAATCTTCGTGGCTACATGGTTGGAGGAAAAGAATGGGGCCTTGATAGTGGATGTACAGATCATATGACCGGAGAAAAAGATATGTTTCGTGAGCTTGCTGAAAACGACGACCCTTGAAAGTATGTCACTTTTGGTGATAACTCAAAGGGTAAGGTGGTTGGCCTTGGTAAGGTGGCCATCTCACATGACAGCTCCATACAAAATGCTATGCTCGTCGAATCTCTTGGTTATAATTTACTTTTCGTATCTAGACTTGCTGACTTTGGTTTCAATGTCCTATTTACTGAAGTAGATTGCCAAGTGTTTCATAAAGATAACCATAAAATGGTCTTTACCGGTATACGTAGAGGTGATCTTCACATTGTTGATTTCACTAAAAAGGCTAACCTTAGAACTTGCTTAATTGCTAAATCTTCTAAAGGCTGGTTGTGGCATAGAAGGCTAGGTCATGTGGGCATGCGAAATCTTGATAAGCTTATTAAAGGTGATCATATCCTTGGAGTAAAAGATGTTATATTTGACAAGGATAGACTTTGTAGTGCTTGTCAAGCAGGAAAAAAAGTTGGAGGAAGTCACCCCGTGAAGAACATTATTACCACAAGAAGACTGCTCGAGCTACTTCATATGGATCTTTTTGGTCCCAATGCCTATAAAAGTCTCGGTGGTAACTCATTCGGTCTGGTTATAGTAGATGATTTTTCAATATTTACGTGGGTGTTCTTTCTTGATGATAAATCACAGGTCCAAAAGACCTTCAAGAAATTTGCTAGGAAGGCCCAAAATCAATTTGAAGTGAAGATCAAGAAGGTTCGCAGCGACAACGGAACAGAGTTCAAGAATGCAAATGCTGATACCCTTCTTGAGGAAGAAGGGATCTCAAATCAGTTCTCGGCTACGTACACGCCTCAACAAAATGGAGTTGTTGAGAGGAAGAACCGAACTCTTATTGAGATGGCTAGAATGATGCCTGATGAGTACAAGACTCCAAAACACTTTGGGCAGAAGCAGTTGAGACAGCTTGTCATGCAACAAATCGCTTGTATCTTCACAAGCTACTCGGCAAGACGGCATACGAGCTCCTCACCGGTAACAAACCCCAAGTTGGATACTTTCGAGTATTTGGCTCAAAGTGCTACATTCTTGATAAGCATCGTCGTTCTAAATTTGCTCCTAAATCTCATGAAGGTTTCCTACTTGGTTCTGGCTCAAACTCTCAAACTTACCGGGTCTACAACAATTTCACTCAAAGGTTTAAGAAACAGTAGATGTAAAGTTTGATGAATCTAACGGCTCGAAGTAGAGCAATTGCCAATTGATCTAGGAGAGAAAGACCCTTCATAAGCAATTCAAGACTCGTCTATTGGCAAGATTCGTCTGACGGAGGTAAAGGAGAGTACCTCGTCCGTCCAAGTGGAAACTTCCACCTCATGACAAGTTGAACCAAGAGTTGACTTGGAAGCATCCATGAGTGGGACACACCAATACGAAGAAAATGAGGACATACACCAAGATGAACCTCATCAACCTCCTTCTCCACCACAACAAGAGAACGGCAACGTCAACAATGAAGAAGGCGAAGAAGAAGAAGAAGAAGAAGAAGAAGAAGAAGAAGAAGAAGAAGAAGAAGAAGAAGAAGAAGAAGCAGAATATGTTCCTCCCCGACCCAAGCAAAAGCTTCCACGATTTCGAGCAAGAGTTGCCAGAGACCATCCCGTCAAGCAAATCTACAATGATATCCAAACTGGGAGAATCACTCACTCTAAGACTCGTTTGGCTAACTTTTGTGAACATTATTCATTCATCTCTAGCATTGAACCTATGAAGGTTCAAGAAGCATTGGAAGATCTGGATTGGATAATTGTCATGCATGAAGAGCTACACAACTTTGAGAGAAATCAAGTGTGGACATTGGTCGAGAAGCCTAACAACAACCACAACATCATCGGTACCAAATGGGTGTTTCGCAACAAGCAAGATGAAGATGGTCAAGTTGTCTGCAACAAAGCTCGTCTAGTAACCCAAGGCTACACTCAAGTCGAAGGTATGGACTATGGTGAGACATATGCCCCCGTTGCTAGACTCGAGTCCATGCTCATCTTACTTGCCTATGATAATCACCATGATATCACTTTATACCAAATGTACATTAAAAGTGCTTTTCTAAACGGTGAAATTGAGGAGGAAGTTTATGTTAAACAACCTCCCGGCTTTGTCAATCCTAAGAAACCCGATCATGTTTACAAACTTCACAAAGCCCTTTATGGTCTTAAACAAGCTCCTAGAGCGTGGTATAAATGCTTGACCAAGTTCCTTATCGAAAAAGGTTTGAAATTGGAAAAATAGATTCTACTCTTTTCACTAAAAGGGTTAATGGTGAGTTATTTGTATGCCAAATTTATGTTGATGATATCATATTTGGCTCAACTAACCCTCATTCTAGTGAGAAGTTTGGAAAGCTAATGTCGGAGAAGTTTGAGATGTCTATGATGAGTGAACTCAAGTTCTTTCTTGGTTTGAAAATCAAGCAAACTATGGAAGGAACCTTTGTCTCTCAAACTAAGTACACCAAGGACTTATTTAGGAAGTTCAACATGCAAGAAAGCAAAGGTATGAAAACTCCCATGCCTACTAGTGGACATCTTGACTTGACTAAGGACGGTGAACCGGTTGATCCAAAAGTTTACCGCTCTATGATCGGTTCATTGTTATATCTATGTGCCTCTCGTCCCGATATTATGCTAAGTGTGTGCATGTGTGCACGATATCAAGCGGCTCCCAAAGAATGTCATCTTAAGGCCGTGAAAAGGATAGTGATATACTTAATACATACATCAAATTTTGGCATTTGGTATTGAGGTTGTCTTTTGATCTTGTTCGCTATTCCGATTCGGACTATGCCCTGTGTGCCATTAAGAATAATTAACCATAATATTGTCTAGGAGTTTAGTAGCTTCTCCTAAAGTGATTTCCATAAAAGTGCCTCCCGAGGCTGAATCTAAAAGATTTCTGAAAGAAAAATTCAATCCAGCATAATTTTTTTGTATGATCATCCATAAATTCAAACCATGTGTAGGGCAATTACGTATCATTAATTTCATCCTCTCCCACGCTTGTGCAACATGCTCATGCTCAAGTTTCCTAAAATTCATAATATCGTTTCTAAGAGAGATGATCATAGCGAGAGGAAAATACTTAGAGATAAAAGCATCTTTGCACTTATTCCATGAATTAATACTATTTTTAGGCAAAGATGAGAGCCAAGTTTTAGCATGATCTCTAAGCGAAAACGGGAATAGCTTCAATTTAACAATATTATTATCCACATCTTTCTTATTTTGCAGATCACACAAATCAACGAAGTTGTTTAGATGGGTAGCGGCATCTTCACTAGGAAGGCCAGAAAATTGATCTTTCATAACAAGATTCAACAGAGAGGTATTGATTTCACAAGATTCAACATCGGTAGTAGGAGCAATCAGAGTTCTAATAAAATCATTATTGTTGGTATTGGAAAATTCACATAAGTTGGTATTATCTTGAGCCATCGTGACAAACAATCAATCCAACATACAAGCAAACAAGAAGCAAGCAAAAAGAGGCGAACGGAAACAGGGCAAATAAAACAGCAAAGGTGAAGTGGGGGAGAAGAAAACGAGAGGCAAATGGCAAATAATGTAATGCAATGGATAAGAGTTTGTGATGGGTACTTGGTATGTCTTGACTTGTGCATAAGTCTGCCCGACAACGGCACCAGAAATCCTTGTTGCTACCTCTTGAGCATGCGTTGGTTTTCCCTTGAAGAGGAAAGGGTGATGCAGCAAAGTAGCGTAAGTATTTCCCTCAGTTTTTTAGAACCAAGGTATCAATCCAATAGGAGACTACACACAAATCCCCTAGTACCTGCACAAACAAATAAGAACCTTGCAACCAACGCGATAAAGGCGTTGTCAATCTCTTCACGGCCACCTGCAAAAGTGAGATCTGATAAAGATAATAAGATAAATATTTTTGCTATTTTTGTGGTATAGATTGGAAAATAAAGATTGCAAAATAAATAGTAAAGTGGAATTGTAGATTGGAAACTTATATAATGTAAAGTAGACCCGGGGGCCATAGGTTTCACTAGTGGCTTCTCTCAAGATAGCATGTATTACAGTCGGTGAACAAATTATTGCTGAGCAACTGATAGAAAAGTGCATAGTTATGATGATATCTATGGCAATGATCATGAATATAGGCATCACGTCCATGACAAGTAGACCGAAACGATTCTGCATCTACTACTATTACTCCACACATCGACTGCTATCCAACATGTATCTAGAGTATTAAGTTCATAAGAACAAACTAACGCATTAGGCAAGATGACATGATGTAGAGGGATAAACTCAAGCAATATGATATAAAGCCCATCTTTTTATCCTTGATGGCAACAATACAATACGTGTCGTTTCCCTTTCTTTCACTAGGATCAAACAACACAAGATTGAACCCAAAGCTAAGCACTTCTCCCATTGCAAGAAAGATCAATCTAGTAGGCCAAACCAAACTGATAGTTCGAAGAGACTTGCAAAGATATCAAATCATGGATATAAGAATTCAGAGAAGAATGAAATAATATTCATAGATAATCAAGTTCATAAGCCCACAATTCATTGGATCGACAAACACACCGCAAAAGAGTTACATCGAATAGATCTCCAAGAAGATCGAGGAGAACTTTGTATTGAGATCCAAAGAGAGAGAAGAAGCCATCTAGCTAATAACTATGGACCCGAAGGTCTATGGTAAACTACTCACACATGATCAGAGAGGCTATGGTGTTGATGTAGAAGCCCTCCGTGATCAAATCCCCCTCCGGCAGATCGATAGAAAAGGCCCCAAGATGGGATCTCACGGGTACAGAAGGTTGCGGCGGTGGAAAAGGTGTTTTGTGGCTCCTCCCGAAGGTTTCAGGGCATAAGAGTATATATAGGCGAAAGAAGTAGGTCGGTGGAGCTGTGAGGGGCCCACGAGGGTGGGGGGCGCACCCTCCTGCCTCGTGGCTTCCTCGCTGCTTCCTTGACGTCCACTCCAAGTCTCCTGGATTGCGTTTGTTCCAAAAACGATCCTCACGAAGGTTTCATTCTATTTGGATTCCGTTTGATATTCCTTTTCTGTGAAACACTAAAATATGCAAAAAAACAACAATTTGCACTGGGCTTTCGGTTAATAGGTTAGTCCCAATAATATAAAAAGGTATATTAACGCCCATTAAACATCCAAAATAGGTAATATAATAGCATGTGACAATCAAAAATGATAGATACGTTGGAGACGTATCACAGGGCCCGACAGCTGCGCCTTACGGGTAGAACTTGCAGAGATGCTCAATATTGCACGAGTTTTGCAACTGAATGCCATCTCCGGTCTCCAGATAGACTGCGCCAAGTCTGGTAACTCGAACTACCCGGTAAGGGCCTTCCCACTTCGGCGTCAACTTGTTTGTACCCTTGGCGGACTAAACGTGCCTAAGGACAAGGTCGCCTTCCTCAAAACACCGGGCATGAACCCTGCCGCTGTGATAGCGATGCAGGGCTTGCTGATAGCGTGTAGCACGTGTAGCAGCCTAGAGACAGTTCTCCTTGAGTAGCACAGTGTCGTCATGCTGGTGCTGATGTTGCACTGCTTCATCATAGGCAAGTACTCGAGGTGACCCGTAAATGAGTTCCATGGGGATAACTGCTTCTGCCCCATAGACTAGGGAGAAGGGAGTGTGCCCAGTAGCTCGATTTGGTGTCGTTCTGAGGGACTAGAGAACTACCGGAAGCTCATCGATCAACCGCCTGTCGTGCTTCTGCATCGTATCAAAGGTTCTGGTCTTGAGTCCTCGCAGCACTTCAGCGTTCGCCCTCTCAGCTTGCCCATTGCTTCTGGGATGTGCGGCAGAGGCAAATGAGATCTTGCTTCCGAGGGCATGAACATATTGCATGAAGGCGCGACTCGTCAACTGGGTGTTCTTGTCGGTAATGATCCTTGTCGGGACTCCAAAACGGCACAACAATTCTTTCAAGAACTTGATAGCTGACTGAGTAGTCACCTTCCTCGGCAGCTACTTCCGGCCACTTTGTAAACTTGTCGATAGCAATGAACAAGAATTCAAAGCCCCTGGCAGCTCGTGGGAAAGGGCCGAGGATATTGAGCCCCCATAGCGAAAAGGTCCATGACAAAGGGATGGTCTGAAGAGCTTGTGCAGGCAGGTGGATATTCTTGGAATGGAACTGGCAGGCTTCACATCTGGCGACGAGCTCCACCGCATCTTGGAGAGCTGTGGGCCAATAGAATCCTTGCCAGAATTCTTTCCCAACTAATGCCCTTGATCAAATGTGGGAGCCGCATGATAACCCACAAGTATAGGGGATCGCAACAGCTTTCGAGGGTAGAGTATTCAACCCAAATTTATTGATTCGACACAAGGGGAGCCAAATAATATTCTCAAGTATTAGCAGCTGAGTTGTCAATTCAACCACACCTGGAAACTTAGTATCTGCAGCAAAGTGTTTAGTAGCAAAGTAATATGATAGTGGTGGTAGCGGCAACAAAAGTAAAGACAACAAAAGTAATGTTTTTGGTATTTTGTAGTGATTGTAACAGTACCAGCAAGAAAGTAAATAAGCGAGAACCAGTATATGGAAAACTCGTAGGCACCGGATCAGTGATGGATAATTATGCCTGATGCGGTTCATCATGTAACAGTCATAACATAGGGTGACACAGAACTAGCTCCAATTCATCAATGTAATGTAGGCATGTATTCCGTATATAGTCATACGTGCTTATGGAAAAGAACTTGCATGACATCTTTTGTCCTACCCTCCCGTGGCAGCGGGGTCCTATTGCAAACTAAGGGATATTAAGGCCTCCTTTTAATAGAGAACCGGAACAAAGCATTAGCACATAGTGAATACATGAACTCCTCAAACTATGGTCATCACCGGGAGTGGTCCCGATTATTGTCACTTCAGGGTTGCCGGATCATAACACATAGTAGGTGACTATAGACTTGCAAGATAGGATCAAGAACTCACATATATTCATGAAAACATAATAGGTTCATATCTGAAATCATGGCACTCGGGCCCTAGTGACAAGCATTAAGCATAGCAAAGTCATAGCAACATCAATCTCAGAACATAGTGGATACTAGGGATCAAACCCTAACAAAACTAACTCGATTACACGATAAATCTCATCCAACCCATCACCGTCCAGCAAGCCTACTATGGAATTACTCACGCACGACGGTGAGCATCATGAAACTGGTGATGGAGGATGGTTGATGATGACGATGGCGACGAATCCCCCTCTTCGGAGCCTCGAACGGACTTCAGATCAGCCCTCCCGAGAGGTTTTAGGGCTTGGCGGCGGCTCCGTATCGTAAAACGTGATGATTTCTTCTCTCTGATTTTTTTCTCTCTGGAGTTGGCGTCGAAGGGCATCCAGGGGGCCCATGAGGTAGGGGGCGCACCCTAGAGGGGGGGGGGGCGCCCCCCACCCTCGTGGATAGGGTGTGGGCCCCCTGGTCTTCATCTTTGGCGAGGATTTTTTATTATTTTTTCTAAGATGTTCCGTGGAGTTTTAGGTCATTCCGAGAATATTTGTTTTCTGCACATAAAACAACACCATGGCAATTCTGCTGAAAACAGCGTCAGTCTGGGTTAGTTCCATTCAAATCATACAAGTAAAGTCCAAAACAAGGGCAAAAGTGTTTCGAAAAGTAGATACGACGGAGACGTATCAACTCCCCCAAGCTTAAACCCTTGCTTGTCCTCAAGCAATTCAGTTGACAAACTGAAAGAAAGAAAGAAAAATTTTAGAAACTCTGATTGCTCTTGTTGTTGTAACTATGTCAAGCTAGCATTCAAGTTTCCAGCATAGATCATAACTAACCACATTTGCAATAATTCTCAGGTCTCATAATTACTCATATCAATAGCATAATCAACTAGCAAGTCATAATAATAAATCTCAGATGACAACACTATCTCAAAACAATCATAATATGATATAACAAGATGGTATCTCGCTAGCCCTTTCTGAGACCGCAAAACATAAATGCAGAGCACCTTTAAAGATCAAGGACTGACTAGACATTGTAATTCATGGTAAAAGAGATCCAATCATAGTCACACCCAATATAAATTAATAGTGATGAATGCAAATGACAGTTGTGCTCTCCAGCTAGTGCTTTTTAATAAGAGGGTGATGACTCAACATAAAAGTAAATGGATAGGCCCTTCGCAGAGGGAAGCAGGGATTTGTGGAGGTGCCAGAGCTCGGTTTTGCAATAGAGATAAATTGTATTTTGAGTGGTATACTTTCATTGTCAACATAGCAACTAAGATATGGCGATATCTTCCATGCTAAACACATTATAGGCGGTTCCCAAACAGAATGGTAAAGTTTATACTCCCCCTCCACCAACAAACATCAATCCATGACTTGCTCGAAACAACGAGTGTCTCCAACATACATCAGGTCCCAGGGGGAGTTTTGTTTGCAATTAATTTTGATTTAGTTTGCATAAAGCATGGGACTGGGTATCTCGGTGACCAACCATTTTCTCGTGAGTGAGGAGCGGAGTCCACTCCTCTTGAGAATAACCCGCCTAACACGGAAGATAAGGACAACCTTGGTTGATACATGAGCTATTCGAGCATAAAAAACAGAATGTTTATTTGAAGGATTAGAGTTTGGCACATACAAATTTACTTGGAACGGCAGGTAGATACCGCATATAGGAAGGTATGGTGGACTCATCTAGAATAACTTTGGGGTTTAAGGGATTGGATGCACAAGCAGTATTCCTGCTTAGTACAAGTGAAGGCTAGCAAAAGACTGGGAAGTGACCAACTAGAGAGCGACAATAGCCATGTACATGCATTAAAATTAATAAACATTGGGTACAAGCATGAGTAGGATATAATCCACCATGAACATAAATATCGTGAAGGCTATGTTGATTTTTTCAACTACATGCGTGAACATGTGCCAAGTCAAGTCACTTAAATCATTCAAAGGAGGATACCACCCCATCATACCACATCATAATCATCTCAATAGCATGTTGGCACACAAGGTAAACCATTATAACTCATAGCTAATCAAGCATGGCACAAGCAACTACGATCTCTAATTGTCATTGCAAACATGTTTATTCATAATAAGCTGAATCAAGAACGAGGGGCTCATCATATTTACAAAAACAAAAGAGGTCGAGTTCATACCAGCTTTTCTCATCTCAGTCAGTCTATCATATATCATCATAATTGCCTTTCACTTGCACGACCGAACGGTTTGAATAATAATAAGAGTTTACGTGCATTGGACTAAGCTGGAATCTGCGAGCATTCCGTAAACAGGAGAAGACAAGGCAGTACGGGCTCTGGGTTAAATCAACAATAATGCATATAAGAGCCACTTCAACAATTTAATCATGGTCTTCTCCTACTGACCCCCAAAGAAAAGAAAAGAAATAAAACTATTTACACGGGAAAGCTCCCAACAAGCAAAAGAAGAACGGGAAATATTTTTGGATTTTCTTTTTAATTATTACTACTACAGAAGAAAAATAAACTACTACTAATTTTTTTGGTTTTTCTTAAGGTTTAACAAATACACAAGAAGAAAGCAGGAAAAATAAAATAAACTAGCATGGATATTACAGTGAAAGAGTGAGCACCGACATCTAGCAACGAGTGTGTGTGAACATAAATGTAATGTCGGTGAGAAATACGTACTCCCCCAAGCTTAGGCTTTTGGCCTAAGTTGGTATATTGCCAGGGATAGCCTGGCAGATACCCATAGGTGTAGCTGGGGTCGTACTGCGATGCAGAATAGTTGGGATGACTCTGACTGCCACTGGCTGACAGTCATCTCTGGATCCCAAGAATAAACAGATTGTCATGGAGGCCCATCTTGTGGTCCTATTTCGGGGCTGGTGCAGGATTCTTGTAAGCTTGGACGGCAGCTCGCGTAACGAGGTAAGGTCCTACAAAATTAAACAAAGAAGGAGCAGGCAACGTAATAGTTTCAGGATAATGTTTATCAAAGTATAACTTATATTTGAGCTCTCCATTCCTGTCCTTAACAAGAAAATCATGAGCTATCATGCTCTTATAGTCTAGATAAGCATTAGGCAGCAATTTTCCTTCTTTCTCATAATGCCTAATAGCTATGTCAAAGTGTGCAGCAAGGCGAGAAGCATAAATGCCTCCAAAGATGGGGCCTTTAGTACGGTTCAGACTCAACCGCCTAGCAATAATTCCACCCATACTGACAGTGTTGTCACGGTATAAACCATGGAACAGAATAATAATATCAGGAACACTAAGGTTCCCATAGTTCCCATGACCAATTAAGCATCGACTAGCAAATAAAGCAAAATAGTGTAACACAGGAAAATGTATGCTAGTAATTCTTGCATCAGAAACCTTCCTGGTTTGTCACATAGAGATAAGGTTAATAAATGGTTCCAACTCTTTATGAGGTGGTTCCTCTAAGATACCATCTGGAGGTATGTTGCAGACTGCGCAAAATTCAGACAATGGCATTTTCTTCACAACGTCATATAAATGAAACTCTACTGAAGGAGGTGACTCTTTAGGGAAAAAGTATAAGTTTTGCACAAAAGTATTTGTGAGTAAGAGATACTGTGGACGTTGGTCGCGGACGAAGTCGGTGAGGCCAGAATTCTTAATCAATGAATAGAAATCCTCATAAATCCCAGCCTCTCTCAAGAAATTATCAGAAGGCCATTCACATGGTCGGATCTCTGCGGTACGAGGCAAATTATATTTGGGCCTCTGAGCTTCTTCATTTTGTTTATCCTTTGAGCTTTGGCTCGATGAACCCCTCAAAAGTCTCCAATAATCTGAAATTTTAGTAACTTCAAACAAAAGTGAACCAACTTCAATAAAACGGACATCAACTACTCCTACAAGTGCCTAGAGCCTATATCAAGCATTAGAACTACTTGGAACCATATAAATTTGACATGCAAGCTCAAAAACATGGTCACCTATGCAGCACAAATTTGCAAAGAACATAGCACTAGAACAAAAACTAATTGTACCAATGGAGGAGTCACATACCAAGGAACAATCTCCCCAAGCAGTTTTGCGGGAGGTGCTTTGAGCAAGGAGATCGAAAATCACAGCAAAAGTGGCTGGAACTCGTGCTTGAGTTGGTTTTCGGGTTAGTGTGAGACAGAGGAAGAAGATGGGTGCTGAGATAAGTGGAGGAGGGCCACCGTGGGCCCATGAGGCAGGGGGCGCGCCCTAGAGGGGGGGGGGGGCGCCCACCACCCTCGTGGCCTGGTGGCAGCTCCTCCTGCGGTAATTTTTTCACAGTAAATCCTCAAATATTCCCGAAAAATCATATTAAATTGGCATGTCATTCTGAGGACTTTTATTTTCGGGATATTTTTATATTGCACGGATAAGTCAGGAAACAGGCAGAAAATTACTATTTTTACTTTATTTCTACTAATTAACAGAAAGTATAGAGAAGGTACAGAAGGTGGTGCTTCTAGTTTCATCCACCTCATGCTCATCAAAAAGAATCCACTAACAAGGTTGATCAAGTCTTGTTAACAAACTCATTTCGATAATCATGAAACCGGAGAAATTTCAAATAATACTAAGTTACCTCAACGGGGATATGCACATCCCCTATAATAAGTATATCATATTTCTTTTTGACAGTAGGAAGAGGAAATTCAAAACCTCCAATTATAATCGATGGAATTTTTCCAATGGAGTTGATACTATGAACTTGAGTTTGTTTCCTCGGAAAGTGTACCGTATGCTCATTACCATTAACATGAAAAGTGACATTGCCTTTGTTGCAATCCATAACAGCCCCTGCAGTATTAAGAAAAGGTCTTCCAAGAATAATAGACATACTATCATCCTCGGGAATATCAATAATAACAAAGTCCGTTAAAATAGTAACGTTTGCAACCACAACAGGCATATCCTCACAAATACTGACAGGTATTGCAGTTGATTTATCAGGCATTTGCAAAGATATTTCCGTAGGTGTCAGCTTATTCAAGTCAAGTCTACGATATAAAGAGAGAGGCATAACATTAACACCGGCTCCAATATCACATAGAGCAGTTTTAATATAATTTCTTTTAATGGAGCAAGATATAGTAGGTACTCCGGGATCTCCAAGTTTCTTTGGTATTCCACCCTTAAAAGTATAATTAGCAAGCTTGGTGGAAATCTCAGCTTCCAGTATCTTTCTTTTATTAGTAATGATATCCTTTATATATTTAGCATAAGGATTTGTTTTGAGCACATCAGTTAATTGCATACACAAAAAGATAGGCCTAATCATTTCAGCAAAGCGCTCAAAATCCTCATCATCCTGTTTCTTGGATGGTTTCGGAGGAAAAGGCATGGGTTTCTGAACTCAAGGTTCCATCTCTTTACCATGTTTCCTAGCAACAAAGTCTCTTCTATCATAACGTTGATTCTTTGATTGTGGGTTATCAAGATCAACAGCAGGTTCAATTTCTACATCATTGTCATTACTAGGTTGAGCATCATCATGAACATCATCATTAATATTTTCACTAGGTTCATGTTCATTACCAGATTGTGTTTCAGCATCAGACATAGATATATCATTTGGATTATCAGGTGGTACAGCAATAGGTTCACTAGAAGTTTGCATAGTTCTATCATTTTTCTTCTTCTTCTTTTTAGAAGAACTAGGAACATCAATATTATTTCTTTGAGAATCTTGCTCGATTCTCTTAGGGTGGCCTTCTGGATACAAAGGTTCCTGAGTCATTCTACCAGTTCTAGTAGCCACTCTAACAACATAATCATTTTTCTTACTATTCATTTCATCAAGCACTTCTTTTTGAGCTTTAAGCACGTGTTCTACTTGCGTGGTAACCATAGAAGCATGTTTGCTAACAAGTTTAAGTCCACCTTTAATATTAGCCATATAATCACCCAAGCGTCTAATCATATAAGCATTTTCTTTTAATTGTCTACCAAAATAAGCATTGAAGTCGTCTTGCTTAAACATAAAGTTATCAAACTCATCCAAACACTGACTAGCAGTTTTAGTAGGAGGGACTTCAGCTTTATCATATCTATAGAGAGAATTTACCTTTACTACCTGTGTCGGGATATCGGGATCAGGAGGTTCTTCAATAAATAAAGAATTGAGATCATATGTTTCTTCAACAGGCAATATATTAAGACCATGTATTTCTTCAATAGGAGGTAAATTCTTAACATCTTCAGCTTTAATACCTTTTTCTTTCACAGATTTCTTTGCCTCTTGCATATCTTCGGGACTGAGGAATAGAACACTTCTCTTCTTCGGAGTTGGTTTAGGAATAGACTCAGTAATTGGAGCAGGAGCTGGCTCAGGAGCTGGCTCAGGAGGTGCCCAATTATTTTCATTTGTCAACATATTATTCAATAGAATTTCAGCTTCATCCGGTGTTCTTTCCCTGAAAATAGAACCAGCACAACTATCCAGGTAATCTCTGGAAGCATCGGTTAGTCCATTATAAAAGATATCAAGTATTTCAGGTTTCTTAAGAGGATGATCAGGCAAAGCATTAAGTAACTTGAGAAGCCTCCCCCAAGCTTGTGGGAGACTCTCTTCTTTAATTTGCACGAAGTTGTATATTTCCCTCAAAGCAGCTTGTTTCTTATGAGCAAGGAAATATTTAGCAGAGAAGTAATAAATCATATCCTGGGGACTACGCACACAACCAGGATCAAGAGAATTAAACCATATCTTAGCATCACCCTTTAATGAGAACGGAAATATTTTGAGTATATAAAAGTAACGCGATCTCTCATCATTAGTAAACAGGGCGGCTATATCATTTAATTTAGTAAGATGTGCCACAACAGTTTCAGACTCATAGCCATAAAACGGATCAGATTCAACCAAAGTAATTGTATCAGGATCAATAGAGAATTCATAATCCTTATCAGGAACACAAATAGGTGAAGTAGCAAAAGCAGGGCCGGGTTTCATTTTATGTCTAAGTGATTCTTTGTTCCATTTAACTAACAACCTCTTAAGCTCATATCTATCCCTGCAAGCAAAAAAGTGGCAAAAGATTCCATATCAAAAAGATAACCCTCAGGGATAATAGGCATATTTTCATCATCAGTATCATCATCATATCCAGATTCAACAATTTCTTTTTCTTTAGCCCTAGCAATTTGTTCATCAAGAAATTCACCAAGGGGCACAGTAGTATCAGGCATAGAAGCAGTTTCATCATAAGTATCATGCATAGCAGAAGTGGCATCATCAATAACATGCGACATATCGGAACGAATAGCAGAAGGAGGTTTAGGTGTCGCTAGCTTACTCATAACAGAAGGTGAATCAAGTGCAGAGCTAGATGGCAGTTCCTTACCCCGCCCCTCGTAGTTGAGGGATAAATTGTTGTCTTAGCGTCTTTCAAGTTCTTCATAGTGTCCAGCAGATATAAATCCCAAGTAACTCAAAGAATAGAGCTATGCTCCCCGGCAACGGTGCCAGAAATTAGTCTTGATAACCCACAAGTATAGGGGATCGCAACAGCTTTCGAGGGTAGAGTATTCAACCCAAATTTATTGATTCGACACAAGGGGAGCCAAAGAATATTCTCAAGTATTAGCAGCTGAGTTGTCTATTCAACCACACCTGGAAACTTAGTATCTGCAGCAAAGTGTTTAGTAGCAAAGTAATATGATAGTGGTGGTAGCGGGAACAAAAGTAAAGACAGCAAAAGTAATGTTTTTGGTATTTTGTAGTGATTGTAACAATAGCAGTGGGAAAGTAAATAAGCGAGAACCAGTATATGGAAAACTCGGAGGCACCGGATCAGTGATGGATAATTATGCCGGATGCGGTTCATCATGTAACAGTCATAACATAGGGTGACACAGAACTAGCTCCAATTCATCAATGTAATGTAGGCATGTATTCCGTTTATAGTCATACGTGCTTATGGAAAAGAACTTGCATGGCATCTTTTGTCCTACCCTCCCGTGGCAGTGGGGTCCTATTGGAAACTAAGGGATATTAAGGCCTCTTTTTAATAGAGAACCGGAACAAAGCATTAGCACATAGTGAATACATGAACTCAAACTATGGTCATCACCAGGAGTGGTCCCGATTATTATCACTTCGGGGTTGCCGGATCATAACACATAGTAGGTGACTATAGACTTGCAAGATAGGATCAAGAACTCACATATATTCATGAAAACATAATAGGTTCATATCTGAAATCATGGCACTCGGGCCCTAATGACAAGCATTAAGCATAGCAAAGTCATAGCAACATCAATCTCTGAACACAGTGGATACTAGGGATCAAACCCTAACAAAACTAACTAGATTACATGATAAATCTCATCCAACCCATCACCGTCCAGCAAGCCTACGATGGAATTACTCACGCACGGCGGTGAGCATCATGAAATTGGTGATGGAGGATGGTTGATGATGACAACGGCGACAAATCCCCCTCTCTGGAGCCCCGAACGGACTCCAGATCAGTCCTCCTGAGAGTTTTTAGGGCTTGGCGGTGGCTCCGTATCGTAAAACGTGATGCTTTCTTCTCTCTATTTTTTTCTCTCCGAAAGCAAATATATAGAGTTGGAGTTGGCGTTGGAGGGCATCCAGGGGGCCCACGAGGTAGGGGGGCGCGCCCTAGAGGGGGGGGGCCCACCCTCGTGGACAGGGTGTGGGCCCCTTGGTCTTCATCTTTGGCGAGGATTTTTTATTAGTTTTTCTAAGATGTTCCGTGGAGTTTCTGGTCATTCCGAGAATATTTGTTTTCTGCACATAAAATAACACCATGGCAATTCTGCTGAAAATATCGTCAGTCCGGGTTAGTTCCATTCAAATCATACAAGTTAGAGTCCAAAACAAGGGCAAAAGTGTTTGGAAAAGTAGATACGACGGAGATGTATCACCGCACATGCCTTTGTGTATCTCAGCCAGCAGTTCCTTTCCTTCTTCATGCACTTCAATTTCACACCATTGGGCCTCCTTCTGTATAGAGTGTCATCGACAAACTGATCCATACTGGCCCTCCGGGCTACTCTTTCAGCTTCATCTTGGTCATCGGGAAGTTCTTCGGTCTGGAGGAAATGGACTATGTGCCTTGCCCAAGTTAGAGCCCGGGCTCGACAACAAGGACTAGCAGCACCTCCTCAACTACGAGGGCATGTTCCTCATTCGCGAGGACCATAGGCTCGACAGGAGGGTGCGGTCCAGCAAGTGATGAGGAGTTGTTTCCGGCAAGGTCCCTATCAGGAGCCCCGGGAGGCTCTATCGGGATAGGCTTACCAGAATCCATCTTTCTCCTTTTCCAGTCCATTGTTTCTGGGGATACGGTGGGGTGAGTAAGGTGGAGAACAAATGTTCCTGGTTCCATAGGAAGCTTCTTCATAGCACACTTTGGCAGATTATCATCTATGTTGTTTTCTTCACGGGGTACGTGTTCTGTTTGCAATCCGTCAAAGCGCTCCTCCAATCTTCTCACTTCCTCAATGTTTGCCTCCATCAATGGGCTTTGGTAATCCTTGTTGATTTGTCTCACCACAAGATGTGAATCTCCTCGAATGATAAGCTTCTTAATTCTCAATTCTGTGGCAATCCTAAGCCCGGCAAGGTGCCCTTCATACTCTGTTGTATTGTTGGTCGCCTCTTCCCGGGCAAAGTGCAGCTCGATGACGTACTTCAAGTGCTCCCCGGAGGGGGCAACGAGAAGCATGCCAGCCCTTGCACCTTGTACGGAAAAGGCACCATCGAAATACATGATCCATTCTTGGGGCGCTTCCTTGCCGGGGATAACTGTTTCCAACACTTCCTCGTCTGGGGTTGGCGTCCATTCTGCAATAAACTCTGCCAATACCCTATTCTGAATTGCTGATGTGCTCTCAAACTTCAGGCCAAAGCTGGATAACTCCAAAGCCCACTCCACTATTCTGCAGGTAGCCTCAGGGTTTCGAAGTATCCTTTGCAACGGGAAGCGGGTGACAAGTGTGATCTCATGGGCTTGGAAGTAGAGGCACAGTTTCCTTGAGGCCATGATGAGACCAAAGATCAATTTTTGCACACCAGAGTACCTCGATCTAGCTCCTTGTAGCAGGGAACTGACGAAGTACACTCGGCGCTGCACCACTTTCTTCTTTGCCGTGTCCTTCGGGTCGCCCTTGCTACCGTGCTCATTTCTGTCTTGACTCTTATCTGGCTCTGTTGGGTCTTGCTCATTTTCTGCTTCTTCCACTCCCCGTTGTGCCACCGAGGCTGCACTAACCACTTGATTGGTTGCCGCCAAGCAAGCAACAATGGGATCTTGTGGTTTGGGGGCAACCAAGGTGGGCATAGAGGACAAGTAGGCCTTCAACTCTTGCAAAGCCACATCTGCTTCCGGGGTCCACTTCGTGGGCCCTACATTCTTTAGGATTTTGAAGAATGGCAGGCTGCGCTCGGCAGACTTGGAAATGAATCTTCTTAGCGCGGCAACGCACCCTGTTAGACGCCTCACATTGTTGACTGTCCTTGGCGCCTGAATCTACTCGATAGCTTTGATCTTGTCGGGGTTGTCTTCTATCCCCTGACGGGATACAAAGAACCCAAGTAGCTTGCCGGAGGGAACACCAAATACACACTTCTCCAGGTTGAGCTTCAAGTTGATCTTGCGCATATTAGCAAATGCCTCCTCCAGATCCTGGATGAGGGTTGCTCTGTCCTTGGTCTTGACCACAATATCATCCATATAAGCCTCTATGTTTCTATGCAGTTGCAGCTCAAAACCAATTTGGACTGCCCTTGCAAAAGTAGACCAGGCACTCTTCAACCCAAAAGGCATGTGGATGAAGTAATACATACCACATGGGGTGATGAACGAGGTCTTCTCTTCGTCTTCTTTGGACATGAACATTTGATGATATCCAAAATATGCTTCCAAAAAGGAGAGCTAATCACAACCTGAAGTGCACTCCACAATCTGATCAGTGCGCGGCAAGGGAAATGGGTCCTTTGGGCAAGCCTTGTTGAGATCTATGAAATCTATGCAAAGCCTCCATTTCCCATTAGCCTTGCGAACAACCACTGGATTCGCTAACTATGTTGGATGCAGCACTCCTCTAACCAAACCAGCTGCCTGAAGCTTCTTAATCTCCTCTCCAATAAACTACAGCCGCTCAAGGGCTTGCTTCCGAACTTTCTTATTGACAGGCCAGACATGTGGGCAGACAACAAGGTGGTGCTCAATTACCTTCCTGGGAACACCGGGGATATCAGATTGTTGCCAGGCAAACACATCGATATTCGCCCGCAGGAAGGCAAGGAGCGCCCTTTCCTATTTGTCCTCGAGGGTGGTACTGATAGTGAAAGTACCATCAACGCCAGCCGGCCCTGCCGGGACCTTCTTCACTTGTTGTGTAGCAACCTTGGATCTCTTGTTGTTGGAACTCTCTAGCAAGTCATCAACAGGCACAGCGCACTCCGAAGAGGCACGCTTCCGAATTCCTTTCTAGCGTCCCTGCTATCCTTCTTCTTTCCTTTATTCTCCTTGGCTGGAACTGCTGCTGCCGCTTCCTCTGCCGTGACTGCATCCCGGTACATCTTATCCACGCAAATGATTGCATCCTTCTCATCTGATGGAACGTAAATGACTCCTACCGGCCCAGGCATCTTCAAGGTATTGTAGGCATAGTGCGATGCCGCCATGAACGGAAGGGCTGGGCGTCCAAGGATCCCATTGTACGGCAAGAGGAGGTCGACCACATCAAACACAATCTTCTCAGTCTGATAGGTCAGTTCTCCCCCAAATGTCATCGGCAACATGATATTCCCCTTAGGATGACTCCTGCCGGGATTAACGCCTTGAAACATGCCCGTGACCTTTAGCTCTTCCTTCGCTATTTGAAGTTTGCTGATGACCTTTGGGGAAATAAGATTCAACCCAGCCCCACCGTCAACTAACATCTTTCTAACCTTGAGGCTGCGAATTGTTGGAGAGACCAAAAATGGCAACATCCTACCACAGTGGTATGGTTAGGATGGTCTTCTTTGTCAAAGATGATGGTCGTGCATGACCATTTGAGCGGCTTCCGAGCCTCTGCCGCTGGCTCCACGGCATTGACCTCATGTGCTCAATGTTTGAGTTGGCGGTGAAAGGAGTGCATAGATGCACATCTATCGATGCACATGGCATGAGTGGCCTTCTGGAATTCCTACTTACTGGTTTCCTCTTCATCCTCTCCATCACTCTCACCATTGCAAACTTCCTTCTCTCGACCCCTCGCGGGTTTTCCTTAGTTCCAGAAGGGTCTGTCGGCGCGATTTGCTTTACTGCGTCGACCCTTCCCGCCAACGGTATTCTGACCTTTCTCCTTGTCACGCTTCGCATATTCTCCTCTCCGCCTCTTGACAAGCTACTCAACTTGATAACACTCTTGAAGATCGTGGCCCTTGGTCAGATGGATCTTGCAGTACGGCCCATCGCCTTTCTCAGCCTTCTCGGCAGTCGCAGCTTCCCGGTAGTCAGCGCACACGGCAGCCTCCTTGTCGGGAGCTTCGGCTTTACCGTTCTTGCCGGTACTAAGTGAGCCCGATCCTTCGACAGTCATCACTAACTTATCCTTGCGCGTCTTGTTGCACTTCTTGCTCTTCTTCTAGCTGGTGGATTCATCGTCGTCCTCTGAGTCGATGTTGATGCAATCCTCTTCTCCGGGGAGTTTTCTTCCTTCCTCCATCTGAACACACTTGTCCACCAAGGTGTAAAGCCCCTTCACAGTCTTGGGCAACTGCACATTCATCTTGGAACAAATCTTGCGGTTGCGCACATTGGATTGGAAGGCAGCTATCACAGTTGCTGGATGGATATTCGGGATGTTCCTGTGGACTCTGCTGAATCTCTACAAGTACTTCCAGGGAGTTCCTCCTTCTTTCTGTTGGAGAAGCTGCAAGTCACTGGGCCGCCCTGGTTCTTGATGGCCGACAATGAAGGCGCCAATGAACTCATGGCACAGGTCAGCCCATGATGAAATGGAGTTCTCTGGCAGGTGCATCAGGCAAGACCTCACATTGGACTTGAGCGCCAATGGAAAGTAGTTGGCAAACACCTTCTCGTCTCTTCCCCCGGCAGCTTGAACAATGATGGTGTAGATCCTCAGAAATTCTGCCGCGTTCACGCTGGTTGCTGTGGTGGAGATCGAACCGTGTGGGTGGCCCCTTCTGTACGACCCGCAGCACGAGCTTGGGGAGGTCGTGGCTGGCCAGCTCGCTGTGAACCCCTAGCCTCGGTGAAACCGAGCAGATCTGGATGGTGGTACGCCATTAGTCCATCTGCACGGCCGCTGATGGAAACCTCAATAGCAGTTGAGCCCATGCCATGGCCTCTGTAGCAGTGCTCGACATGGGTGATGACGATATGGACCGCACCGTCGCTCGACTTCTGATGGCACGAGTAGCGACAGCACCACGTCCTTGCTGTTGCGAGGCGACCATCTGGATGGCATCTTGATGTGGTGAAGGCGCTTGAGGGCCAGCGGCTCTATGTGGTGCAACGACCTGGTCGACTCGCTCCGAGGGAGGTGCACGCGCTGCGGTCGCTCCTGTGGCGGTGGTGATCCGCCCCGGACCGAGCGCCGTTGTTGTGGTTGTGCCCATCAGCGAGAGGGAGGGGCGTGGATGGGATAACCCCTTCACCCATACCTCATGGAGCATAGCCATCAGGATGTTGCTGATGCTGCTCTCCTCCGTTGTCTCCTGCTCTTGCTTCGGCCGCGGGGGTGGTGGTGACGGTGCCGCCTTCAACGACCACATCCCCAGCAGCGCCCACATCCTAGTGTGCCTCCACGTCCCCCGTAGCATTGGTGGCTGCGGGCGGCGGGGCCTTCTGGAATTCCTGCTTACTGGTTTCCTCTTCATCCCCTCCATCCCTCTCACCATTGCAAACTTCCTTTTCTCGACCACTGGCGGGTTTTCCTTGGTTCAGGAAGGGTTTGTGGGGACAATTTGCTTCACCGCCTCGGCCCTTCCCGCCAGCGGTATTTTGACCTTTCTCCTTGTCACGCTTCGCATATTCTGCTCTCTACCTCTTGACAAGCTACTCAACCTGATAACACTCTTGAAGATCGTGGCCATTGGTCTGATGGATCTTGCAGTATGACCCATCGCCTTTCTCAGCCTTCACGGCAGCCGCAGCTTCCCGGCAGTCAGTGTACATGGCAGCCTCCTTGCCAAGAGCTTCGGCTTTACCCTTCTTGCCGGTACTAAGTGAGCCTGATTCTTCGACAATCATCATTGCCTTATCCTTGCGCCTCTTGTTGCGCTTCTTGCTCTTCTTCTAGCTGGTGGATTCGCCGTCGTCCTCTGAGTCGATGTTGATGCAATCCTCTTATTCGGGGAGTTTTCTTCCCTCCTCCATCCGAACACACTTGTCCACCAAGGTGTAAAGCTCCTTCATAGTCTTGGGAAACCGCATGTTCATCTTGGAACAAATCCTATAGTTGCGCACATTGGATTGGAAGGGAGCTATCACAGCTACTGGATGGATATTCAGGATGTTCCTGTGGACTCTGCTGAATCTCTGCAAGTACTTCCGGAGAGTTTCTCCTTCGTTCTGCTGGAGAGGTTGCAAGTCGCTGGGACGCCCTTGTTCTTGATGGCCGCTAGTGAAGGCGCCAATGAACTCATGGAACATGTCAGCACATGACAAAATGGAGTTCTCTGGCAGGCGCATCATCCAAGACCTCACATTGGACTTGAGTGCAAAAGGGAAGTAGTTGGCAAACACCTTCTCGTCTCTTCCCCGACACCTTGAATAGAGATAGTATAGATGCTCAGAAATTCTGCCGGGTTTAGCCTCCCATCATACTTCTTGGGTATCTCTGGCTTGAATGTGCGAACGGACGGCGGACGGAATTGTCGCAGCTCAGGAGTTAATGCAGGGCACCCATCCTTGAAAGGTAGGTACCCACCAAACTCGAGCGCAGGCTCATCGATGTCTGGGCCGTCGCACCCATTGGTCTGATAATGGTCATTGCGGAGTCGCTCAATGACGAGCGTGTGTCTCCCCTCCATCTGTCCTCCGAGGCTCGCTGTTAGCCTGGACATGCTCGTGAGTTGGAAGAGGCCATCGAGACGTCATCGGGTTCTTGATTCTGCCACGCTCGCGCTGGTTGCCGTGGTGGAGACTGAACCGTGTGGGTGGCCCCTTCCGTACGACCAGTAGCGCGAGTCGTCGTTGTTGCTTGGGGAGGCCATGGCGGGCTAGCTCGCTGTGAGCCCCTAGCCTGGGTGAAACCGAGCAGATCTGGATGGTGGCACGCCACTCGTCCATCTGCTCGGCCGTCGGCATGTAGCGACCAGACCTCAAACGGTCCAATCTCTATGCTCCGGTGTCATCCCTGGATCAGTAATGCTGACACCACACAGTACTTGAAGGATTTATAACAGAGTAGCAATCACACACTTATTACATCGAGTGTCTCAAAAGAGAACTTATTACAATAAATATGGCTTAAGGCCATCTAATAACGATAACAGCGGAAGTCTTGGAAGATAAGTGAGTCCATCAACTCCAACGGCATCACTGAGTATAGAACCACAACCTAAAGGCACCTTAATTGTCGTCTGAAAAGTCTGTAACATTAATGTTGTAGCCCAAAACGGGTCAGCACATCGAATATGCTGGCAATGTAACACATAGAGAGTAATGGAATGAAATAAGCTATTCTATATGCATATATGGCTGGTGGAAAGCTCTATGGTTACAGTTTTGCGTAAAGCCAATTTTTCCCTACTGCAAAGGAATAAATTTTATTTAACTATCATGGTAGTTGTTAAACATTGAGAATGGTTGACAGCATTCTCAATCCCAATTAAGCATCATCAATTAAAAACCCAACAAAATTAATTTTAGAGTAACATGATGAGATTCACATGATAATCCAGGTACTAGATACTCAAGATGTCCATAACCGGGGACACGGCTAACCATGATTAGTTTATACACTCTGGAGAGGTTTGCGCACTTTTCCCCACAAGATCCGATCTCCTCCGTTGGTGTGACGCCCCCGATTTAATCATACACTAATCATACACGCAAACGTGTACGATCAAGATCAGGGACTCACGGGAAGATATCACAACACAACTCTACAAATAAAATAAGTCATCCAAGCATCATATTACAAGCCAGGGGCCTCTGGGGCTCGAATACAAAATCTCGATCATAGACGAGTCAGCAGAAGCAACAATATCTGAGTACAGACATATTAAACAAGTTTTCCTTAAGAAGGCTAGCACAAACAAGGATACAGATCGAAAGAGGCGCAGGCCTCCTGCCTGGGATCCTCCTAAACTACTCCTGGTTGCCGTCAGCGGGCTGCACGTAGTAGTAGGCACCTCCAGTGTAGTAGTAGTCGTCGTCGACGGTGGCTTCTGGCTCCTGGGCTCCAACATCTGGTCGCAGCAATCGGATATAGGAAGGGGGAAAAGGTGGGAGAAAAGCAACCGTGAGTACTCATCCAAAGTACTCGCAAGCAAGGAGTTACACTACATATGTATGCATTGGTATCAAAAGGAATAAGGGTATCATATGTGGAATGAACTACAGAATGCCGGAATAAGAGGGGGATAGCTAGTCCTATCGAAGACTCCGCTTCTAATAACCTCCATCTTGCAGCAGGAGAAGAGAGTAGATGGTAAGTTCACCAAGTAGCATCGCATAACATAATCCTAACCAGTGATCCTCTCCTCGCCGCCCTGTTAGAGAGCGACCAGCGGATTGTATCTGGTACTTGGAAGGGTGTGTTTTATTAAGTATCCGGTTCTAGTTGTCATAAGGTCAAGGTACAACTCCAAGTCGCCCTGTTACCGAAGATCACGGCTATTCGAATAGATTAACTTCCCTGCAGGGGTGCACCACATAACCCAACACGCTCGATCCCATTTGGCCGGACACACTTTCCTGGGTCATGCTCGGCCTCGGAAGATCAACATGTCACAGCCCTACTTAGGCACAACAGAGAGGTCAGCACGCCGGTCTAAATCCTATGGCGCAGGGGTCTGGGCCCATCGCCCATTGCACACCTGCATGTTGCGAGGGCGGCCGGAAGCAGAACTAGCCCCCTTAATACAAGAGCAGGCTTATGTTCCAATCCAGCGCGCGTCGCTCAGTCGCTGATGTCATGAAGGCTTCGACTGATACCACAATGTCGAGTGCCCATAATTGTACCCGCGTAGATGGTTAGTGCGTATAGGCCAGTGGCCAGACTCAGATCACATAGCAAGATCTTGTTAAACATGCTATCTTGAAATAACCATGAACGCCGACCAGGGCCAGGCCCACCTCTCTCCTAGGTGGTCTCAACCTGCCCTGTCGCTTTGCCACAAAGATCCACTCGCGGGTACTCCTACGAGCCGACCCATCTTTTAGTCATCACATGTATCATGTATAAGGTATATAGTATATACTCGTGATCACCTCCCGAGTGATCATGACCCGATAGTATAGCATGGCAGACGGACAAGAATGAAGGGCCACTGATGATAAACTAGCATCCTATACTAAGCATTAGGATTGCAGGTAAAGGTAACAACATTAGTAGCAAGGACAGGCTATGCATCAGGATAGGATTAACGAAAAGTAGTAACATGCTACACTACTCTAATGCAAGAAGTATAGAGGAGAGTAGGCGATATCTGGTGATCAAGGGGGGGGGGCTTGCCTGGTTGCTCTGGCAAGAGAGAGGGGTCGTCAACACCGTAGTCGTACTGGGTAGCAGCGGCGTCGGTCTCGGTGTCTAGCGAGAGAAGAGGGGGGAGAAACAATAAATATAATGCAAACAAATGCATGATGATGCATGACATGACAAAGCGTAAAGCTAGGTTTGCCCTAACGCGGTATGAGGTGGTACCGGTGAAGGGGGGAAACATCCGGGAAAATATCCCCGATGTTTCGCATTTTCGGACAAATGAACCGGAGGGGGAAAGTTGCGTATTTGCTATGCTAGGGATGCGTGGAGGACGAACGGGCTGCGTATCCGGGTTTGTCTCGTCGTTCTGAGCAACTTTCATGTACAAAGTTTTTCCATCCGAGCTACGGTTTATTTTATATTGATTTTAAAAGATTTAAATCATTTTTAGCATTTAATTAATTATTTTAATAGAACATTATCCAAAATAGTGAAAGATGATGTTAGCATGACATCACCATGATGTCAGCCGGTCAAACCCAGCTGACCAGAGTCAAACCTGGCCTATGGGTCCAGTGGGACCCACCTGTCATAGACTTAGGCTAACTAAACAGGTTTGATTAGTTTAGTTAACTGATTAGATTAATTAAATAAGATTAATTAAGTTAATTAATCCTTTAATTAATTAATTTAATAATTTAATTTATTATTTATTTTTAATTCTTTTTTTTTCATTTTCGTTTTTCCCTACTCCTTTTCTTTTTATTTGATTTGCAGGGGAGGGCCCCACATGTAAGTGGCTCAGGCCACCTCCCTCCTATGCACAAACGCACACAGGGGAGGGGCAGAGGGCGCGGCGGCCGGACATGGCCCCGGCGAGGCCATGGCCGTGGCCTACAGCGAGGTAGGCAGCATGGGACGGTTGCGGGCGCCGTAGCGCACGGGGCGCGAGCGAGAGGGGGGGCTCATCGGCGGTGGACGCGGTCGGCTGTGGCAAGGGCGCGGTGCGGTGGCCGCAGCGAGGGCATGCGCGGGCGCGGGCGGAGCGCGGGTCGCGCGCGAGCGGCGTGGGGAGCGCGCGCACTGGGCGCGGCTAGAGCGGGCCGCGGCTGGGCGAGCACGTGCGCGCGCGGTGGCGCGTCGAGCAAGGGAGGCCGGTGTCGGATTTCGGGTTCCAGCAGACCCTTGAGGTTCGAACACTGGGGTGCGCGCAGAGATTTCGCCTCCTACCTACCTGCACCCCTCCGCCTCGCTAAGATCTAAGCAATGGAAAGAACAACACGAATGACACAGGGTTTATACTGGTTCGGGCCACCGTTGTGGTGTAATACCCTACTCCAGTGTGGTGGTGGATTGCCTCTTGGGCTGATGATGATGAACAATACAAGGAAGAACATCCTCGCGAGGGTCTGCTCTTGGTTTGGGCAATGAACTGCTGAGAGGAGTTCAGTCGCCCTTCTCTCTCTCTCTCTCTCTCTCTTTTTCTTTCTCTCGTCCTTTTTTCTCTTCCTTCGTTCTTCCCTTTCTCTTCTGTGGTTGGTTGGTCCTATTTATAGAGGCCCTGGTCCTCTTCCCAAATATCAACCGGGAAGGGAGCCAACAATGGCGGGCTAATTTGAAGGGGGACAGCTAGTACCAGCTATCCTGACAAAAGTAGTCTTCGCCTGCACAAAGCTCTGGTGGTGACGCCGTCTTGGGCTCCACAATGACCTCCGTCTTGCAGTCCTCCTGGTCATGGTCTTGTTGCACCGAAATGGCAACCTTTGCCTGATGCCTCGATACTCCGCGGCTGCGCTTGCTCCCTTTGCACCAAAGAGGGAAGGAGGATGCTACGCGGGCTGGCACCCTCCTGGCGCCTTTGGTCATCATGGCTTGCGTCACGGGCACCTCGTGAGGTACCCCGCCTTGATCTCTCCGCCTCCTCGCGAGCCAGCCTGATGAGGCCGTGCCTGAGGAAGCTCCGCGTCGTCCACCCCCCGAGGCTTGGCCCCTCGCGAGGGTCTTGGGTCTGTGTTGGTGAAGATGGGCCGTGCTGGGCCCCCCTTTGAGCCACGCTGCAGGCCGCAGGCAGGCAAGTCTGGGGACCCCCGTTCCCAGAACGCCGACAGTAGCCCCCGGGCCCAAGGCGCGCCCGGACTTGGCCGTGCAGGGAGGCGGAAGGGCAAGAGCGAAGCGCCGCGGGCCCTAACAGCCTGCGGCATTGGGTGCCACGTGGCGGTGGATTGGACGTGAGCGCCTTAGCAACTGTGCGAGTTGATAAAGGAGTGGCATCTGCCTAGGCTTTGCTTTTTGCTTTCTCCGGTTGCTGCTCAGATCCCCTTTCTTGCGCCTCTCCTTCCTTCCTCCAAAGTTTCCTGATCTACTCCGACCGCGTGACCTAGGAAGCCATGGCACCTGTCAGCCCCCGGCCGCAGCTTGGTACTCGTCTGCCCTGGACTCGCCGAACGTGTCGGAGGCGAGCCTTGGTCGGTTGCGCCGGATGGTGGCGGCGCGGGGCATCAACGGGGAGAAGGTGTTCAAGGCCGGCTCCGCCACCCCTGAGGGTCATGGGAGCACCTTCTATCCGTTCTTCGTAAGTGCCATTGCTGCTGGCCTGGTGCCTCCCTTCTCCGAGTTCTTCTTCTCTGTCCTCCGCCATTACAAGCTACAGGCTCTGCATCTCCACCCCAACTCCGTCCTTCTCCTGGCAATCTTTGCCTATTACTGTGAGGCTCACGTAGGGGTGCAGCCCTCAATGGCCTTGCTGCGCCACTACTTCTACCTCCGGACCTCTCGCGGTCCTGCTTCCGCGTGCGGGAGCTTCATCGCGTACGGCGGCGCCATTGCCATCTCGAACCCCGGGAAAAGGATTGAGGGCTTCAGGAGCAAGTGGGTCTTGGCGGATGCTGGGCGCATTCACCCTCGGATGATCTTGCCCACGGAGCAGCCCACGAGCTCTAGCGATTGGGGTCGAGCAGAGGTCGCGGACCCCCGCGTGAAGCTGGTGTTGGAGAAGATGGATGCGGATCTCAGGCCGGCCAACATGGTGGCGGCGAAGCTGACCGGTGCGTCGCTGCTGAGGGAATTCCTGGAGCACCAGCTGGCTCCGCTTCGGCTGTACTCACCCCCAATGTGGAGGCCCCATCCGAGCCCCACAGCCTTGGCCGACGGAGATCTGGCTGCGGTCCTCCAATCTCTGGTCGGGGGCGATGTGGCGAGGTTGGAGGGTGCTCCTACACCCTTGTTCCTCCGCGACGACTGGGAGCAAGTAGTGGAGTCCATGCCCGTCTTCAACGGGGATGGCCCGTGCCCATGGAAACTCCCGAGGAACCGGTGGACGTGCCCTCCGACGACTCCAGCGAAGAGGAGGAAGGAGGGGAGCGGGAAAGAGGGCCTGACTCCGAGGCGACTGATGGAGAGTCGAGGGCTCCCCTCCCCCGGTGCAGGTCCTGCGTTCTCCGCCTCTCTCCGAGCGATGACGACGTGGATGACGACGAGGATGACGACGAGCAGGACGGCGGGAGCTTGCCCCCGATCCCGAAGAAGGACAGGACCGGGCTGATCTCCCGCGGGTCTGCCCCGGCCTCGAGGCGGACCGCACCTTCCGCTTCCAAGCTTCCCGAGGTTGACCCTTCCAGCCGGCTTTCAGGCTTCAAAGTTGGCCGGAGGCCGCTCGAGCTCACTGGCGACGACCCGTAAGCATTTGATTCTTGTCTTTATTTCTTATTCTGCTCCTGAGGCTTGACGTCCGCATCTCTTGGACAGGCTGGCTGTAACGCCCCGAGTCCGATGCGCCAGGTGTCTTCCAGTTATTCGTTGTTGTTGCCTTGTCTTTTGCTTGCGTGTTGCTTTTCATCATGTCATCATGTGCATTGCATCATCATGTTTTCAAAACTTGCATCCGTTCGGGTCTCCCAGTTCCATCCGTTGTCCGTTCTGAGCCCAGACACACTTGCGCGCGCCCGCGGCATGTCCGAAATAGTATTTAGTAAGTGGCCATAAAAATGTTCTCGGAATGGGTTGAGAGTTGGCGTGTGGTCTTATTATAGTGTAGATAGGCCGCCTGCCAAGTTTCATCGCATTCGGAGTTTGTTTGATAGCCCAACCGTTAAACTATAGCGGCATTATAGCCGGTCTAACGTCGGACGTTTTCGGTCTTCGGAAACAGATGTCGGGCCCTCTCTCTCTCTTCTCCCCCTCGCAGTCTCGCCACAGCCCATCTAGTCCGTCCTCCTTCCCCTCTTCGCTTCTGGAGTTGTCCGATGCGATCGCATGGTCCGAAACCCTCTTTGCTCAGTGCATCAAACCCCCCTCGCGCGCGCGTCCGAAAAGCTGTCCCAGACCCGACCCGGACAGTCATCACCGTTGGATCCGGATCATCCCCAAACGTCTACAAAAGGTCACCATTTTCTTATTTGGACTCCCTAGCCTATTTTTCCTGGCCGTCCGATTTTGATCAGAGGTATGGGATAGCCCCTAACCTAATCTGCAGGCGTATATAAACTAGTCCAACCCTAATCTTTAGGAGGTTTGTCCCATCAGTATCGTCCCTGCCGCCAGACATCCACCCACTCGCCTCCCACCTTGGGATCCTCCCAGATCCGATCGAACCAACCACCTGCAACCATCTCCCTCCTCGATTTCATCCTCGACCCCATCCTCTCACCACCACCAGCGCCTCCACTGCCGCCCAATGACCTCGTCCTTCCTCTGGCCGTAGCCAGCTGCCTTCCGTGGAGCCAGCATCTCGCAGGAGCCTGCAGATGAGCACCTCCCCTATTGGCTCTGTTCTTCGCTTGCTCCCCTTCCTCTAATCTCTCTCCCTCATCATTTTAACCAGGAGCTCCGTATGCATCGCCGCCGTCGTCTTCGTGCCGCGGCTCAAGCGCTGCTCGAGCCCCGCCTGCTCCTTCAAGTCCGCTGCCATCTCCCAAGGCCTCGGCTCTGCCGCCCCGCCAAGTTCCACGCCGCCCTGTCTGCTCATTCTTGCCATTGTGCCCATTGATCGCCTGACCGCGGCCAACACCTGAACCCGAGGCTGCTTTGCTGCTCGCCCCGCCGTCCAGTTCAGGGCGAAGCCGCCTCCTCCCGCCGCCATGGCGCCCGAGGCCTCCCTGCAGGACCACCAGCGCCGCCATGGACCAGCGCCGCCATTCAAGTTCGCGTCAGGCCCCATTCTGGACCGGATTCTCCCTCTCGGCCGTCAGGAATGAGCTTCCCGTGCCAGGCCCTGCCTTCGCCGGAGTTCCCTCGCGCCAGGTTCACCGTCCGCCGCGCCAAGGCCCCTGCCTCGCGCCCTCCTCCTCATCGCCCTTCGTCGCCTGGAGTTGCCGGGAGCCCGTGCCAAGTCCCTCGCCTCGCTGCCCCTTCGCCCCGCTCGCCGGAGTACCGATCCCGGTGTCAGCCTAAACCTGCCGCTGTCGTTCTGCTTCAGAAGCGAGCAGCGTGCCTCGGCCGCTCACGCTGACCGATCCCAGATCGACCGCACGCGTCTGGGCCGGCCTCGCCTCGGCCCAGCTGGCGGCCTACAAGCTCCTCCACTAACTGGGCTTGGCCCATGGTGAGGCCCAGTCCGCCCCAGTTTTGGCCTCGTAATGTTTTTTTATTGTCTGGAGATTTGTCTATTTTCCAGAGGCAGCAGTTTTTACAAAAAAACCTCATGTTTCATGCATATAATAACTCATCATCTATGCACCGGTTTAAAATGATTTATATATGAAAGTTGCTTAGAATTTTGTGTAGTTTCATAATATGTCATTTCCATCCTTGTTCAAAGTGTTTAATATGTTGTTTGTTTAAATTTTCTTAAATAACTTGTTAAAATGTTTTATTCCATAACTTAATAACCGTAACTTCGAATTTTAATAAACTTTATATGTAAATGGGGTAGAAAATGCCTAGTTTAACATGGCGTACTCACTTTGCATGTTTAATAACCCTAAAATTGTGTTTAGGGCAGAACAGTACCAAATTGATAAATGCATATGGGGATTTACCGGATTCGTTATTTGTTATGTCCGGCCCCATTTAAATTGTTTAGATGGTGTAGTTTTGTTATGCTTCACCTCTTACCATGTTTAACAACATTTAATATTGTTGGGTACATAACCGGGAGAGAACTAAATAATTGATGTGGTGTTTTGTCAATATGCAATGGAGTTGCATATTGAGCTCCACTTAATTTGTAGGATTGTTTGTGCACTTTGCGATGCCATGCTTCGTTAAACTAGACATGCATCATACTTGGTTGTGCATCATGCCATGTTATGTGATGGTTGTTTTACTATGTTGTTTGCTCCTTTCCGGTGTTGCTTCTTCGGGTTGGTTCCGATAACGTCGTGTTGTGAGGATTCGTTTGTCTACGTCCGTTTGTCTTCTTCATGGACTCGTTCTTCTTCCTTGCGGGATCTCAGGCAAGATGACCATACCCTCGAAATCACTTCTATCTTTGCTTGCTAGATGCTCGCTCTTTTGCTATGCCTATGCTGCGATACCTACCACTTGCTTATCATGCCTCCCATATTGTTTAGCCAAGTCTCTAACCCACCATGTCCTAGCAAACCGTTGTTTGGCTATGTTACCGCTTTGCTCAGCCCCTCTTATAGCATTGTTAGTTGCAGGTGAAGATTGGAGCTTGTTCCTTGTTGGAACATGGCTATTTTGTTGGGATATCACAATATCTCTTATTTAATTAATGCATCTATATACTTGGTAAAGGGTGGAAGGCTCGGCCTTATGCCTAGTGTTTTGTTCCACTCTTGCCGCCCTAGTTTCCGTCATATCAGTGTTATGTTCCCGGATTTTGCGTTGCTTACGCGGTTGGGTTATAAGGGAACCCCTTGAAAGTTCGCCTTGAATAAAACTCCTCCAGCAAGGCCCAACATTGGTTTTACCATTTGCCACCTAGCCTTTTCTTTCCCTTGGGTTCTGCAGACTCAAGGGTCATCTTTATTTAAACCCCCGGGCCAGTGCTCCTCTGAGTGTTGGTCCAACCCAGAGCACCGTGCAGGGCCATCCCTTGGCAACTTGGGTTACGTCGGCTCCTGTACGCTTAGCTTATCCGGTGTGCCCTGAGAACGAGATATGTGCAGCTCCTATTGGGATTTGTCGGCACAGCGGGTGGTCTTGCTGGACTTGTTTTACCATTGTCGAGGATGTCTTGTAGAACCGGGATACCGAGTCTGATCGAAATGTCTCGGGAGGAGGTCTATTCCTTTGTTGACCGTGAGAGCTTGTCATGGGCTAAGTTGGGACACCCCTGCAGGGATTTGAACTTTCGAAAGCCGTGCCCGCGGTTATGGGCAGATGGGAATTAGTTAATGTCCGGTTGTAGAAAACCTGAAGTTGATCTTAATTAAAATGCATCAACCGCGTGCGTAACCGTGATGGTCTCTTCTCGGTGGAGTCCGGGAAGTGAACACGGTGTTGGAGTTATGCTTGACGTAGGTTGTTCTAGGATCACTTCTTGATCATACTTTTATCGACCGTGCTTTGCCTTCTCTTCTCGCTCTCATTTGCATATGTTAGCCACCATATTTGCTAGTCGCTTGCTGCAGCTCCACCTCATACCTTTACCTTACCCATAAGCTTAAATAGTCTTGGTCGCGAGGGTGCGAGATTGCGGAGTCCCCGTGACTCACAGATACTTCCAAAACCAGCTTGCAGGTGCCGATGAGTCCGTGCAGATGACGCAACTGAGCTCAGGAGGAGCTCGATGAAGATCTTGTCCTTTGTGTTGTTCCGTTTCAGTTGATCAGTAGTGGAGCCCAGTTGGGGTCGATCGGGGACCTTGTCGCATTTGGGGTTCTTCTTTTATTTTGATTCTGTAGTCGGACCTTGATTGTATTTGGATGTTGTAATGCTTTATTCATGTAACTGTGTGAAGTGGCGATTGTAAGCCAACTATGTATCTCTTTCCCCTTATGTATTACATGGGTTGTGTGAAGATTACCTCACTTGCGACATTGCTTTCAATGCGGTTATGCCTCTAAGTCGTGCTTCGACACGTGGGAGATATAGCCGCATCGAGGGCGTTACACTCGCGCCCGCAACAAACAAGTCGAAGTGGGCTCCTGAGGTTCCATCCGTGGCAGCGCCTCTGTCCGCGAAGGAGGGTGACCGCAACGCATGGGCTTCTCCTGCCCGGTCGTCCTCGCGAGGCCTAGCTGAGCCGGCTGGGGCGAGGTCGGCCCCCACGAATCAAGTGACTCCCGAGGTGCCCTTGCCTGCCGCCGCCACTACAGCCGTTGGGGCGCAGCAGACTCCGCCTCAGGATGCTGTGGCGGCGCAGCCACCTTCTCCTCCTACTCCACCGGCTGCTGTCTCTCCGACTCCTTCTGCCATTCTGGATCGTGTTGTCACTCAGCTGGACCGGCTGCGACAGGATCTTCTTGGCGCCGACCCTCGCTTGGTGGCCGGGCGCTTGGAGCTGGCTTCCGGATGGGTTCGCTCCGACGCTTCGATTCGGGCGGCGCTGGTCCAGGCCTCGACGGCTTGTGATGAGGAGAAGCAGGCCATCCTTGAGGCGAAGGCTGCTTGTGATGCAGCCCTGGGGGAGGTGGTCGACGTCTGTGGTCGCTGCAAGGCGCTGGAGGACGAGCTGCAGGGCCTGCGGGACCAGCTCGCGAAAGAGGTCCGCCTTTGCCAGGAGCAGGAAGAAGGTGTGAAGGCTCGCGAGGCGGCCGTCAAGGAGAGGGAGGTCAAGCTCAGGAAGCGCCGCGACCGCCTAGGCGTGCTGGAGCAGGAGTTGGGGGCAAGGAAGGCCGAGCAGGACGACAAGGCCCTGGTTCTTTCCGAGGACCACGTGGCCTTCACGGAGATGGAGGCGAAGGCTCGCTCCTCGCTGAGGATGCTTTACGACAGCGGCCTAGAGAGCCCACTGGCTGGCACCAAGGACGGCCCCGCCAAGCTGCTTCCATTCCTGGTTCGCGCTCTTGAAGATGTCGCCCTTGGCCTTGGCCCCACGGCGGAGGCTGAGGCGCGTGTCCTGTCTTCTGCAGCACTGACGCGGGTTCTCACCCACATCTACCTTCATGATCCCGACGTCGAACTTGACGGCCTGCTAGAGCCAGTAAGAGGCGAGCGTGCCACTGACGCTGCCGAGGCCGTGAAGGGTCGCGCGGAGGCTCTGCTGGGGAAGTTCCGGGCCTTCAGCACCAAGCCGAAGCAAGGCGCTGCCGACCCCACTGCTCCATGAGGCGCACCCACTCCGTGATGCTCCACCGCCGACAAGTGACTCCGTTGTGGCTCCTGTCCTGCCTTTAATTCCTGCACATGTATCATGCCTCGGGGAAGCGTTTAAACTTGCATTTGGCATTGAGACAACAGTGTGGACTGTAATATTTACTTTTGAATTCCTTGAAATTTGCTCTTTTCCTTCCTACTTGCTTATGTTCTATGCCGGCAGAGCCCGGCCCCATGCATACCTCACCCAGCATTAGTCCCAACCAGAAACCAGGACAGGGCCAAGGAGTGAGGGGCTACGTGACAAGTTAGGCTCCTGGGTCGCGATGCTCAGGAGTCCCCCTTGGCGCACGAACAACAAGTAGGGAGGTGTGATGTGGGTGGATCTACCGTTCTACGTCTGCATAGCCCGGCCGCGTGCATACCTCACCCAGCATTAGCCTTTCGGAACTAAGGAGTGAGGGGCTACGTGACCAGTTAGGCTCCTGAGTCGCGATGCTCAGGAGTCCCCCTTGACGCTCAAATGGCCTTCGTACCTTGGCTCTGCTCGGGGAGAGACGCGCGATGAACCAGGCCCGGGGGGCCTGGCTGGGCGGCGTGCGTCTGGGCGTGACCCAGGCGCAGCCCCCGTGCCCAGCCCGCTCGCGCGGCACTCCCGAGGGGAGGCGTTACGATGAGGCTAGACACTGAGCTCTGGGCTCCCTGAGGTTGATGCGGCTCGAGGGCCACCCTCAGTTGTTTATCACCAGCGCGGAGCATAGCGCTTCCATATGTGTATGGGCATAGCCGCTCCTCGGCAGTGTCGTCAGCCAACACGAAGCATGGTGCTTCCACTGGTACGTGGGAGGGGGGCCCCCTCCGGGAGGAGCCCCCGGGGCATGTACAGCCCCGCCCTGACACGTGGCTGGCACGGTAGGGCCTGGCGAGGTGTATCTGGGCACCCGTGGGCCAGCGCGGGACTCACGGGGCCCTACCTCTAGGCGGGTTGCGCCTGGCACTGGGCCTTATCTTGTGATGTGTCCCTGCAAATTTGGTTAGATGCCGGCACTCTACGTCCTCGAGTCCCGGCCCTCGAGCTGGTCTCAGCCGTCGCTGGTATGCCAGGTCGCGATGCCGTGGACAAGGCCAGAGGGTGAGGGCTGGAGAGCCAGTAAGAGCCCTGAGTCGCGATGCTCAGGTACCCCCCTCTTTAATGTGCAAGTGGTCGGCATGGAGAAGAAGAGGTGCCGTGGGCCGGCATCAAATAATCAAGCATGGTGGGTATGACGCATAACCAGAAATAACTGCAAATGAGATACACGCCGCTGGGTCTGGCCCGAGCGACTTGGGGATCGTGCAGCCTGAGGGGCGACCCCAACAAGGTAGGCTAACAACATGAAATAAAAGAGATACATGCCGCAGGGACGGACCCACGCGGCCTGAGAATAATGCAGCCCTGGGGGCGCTCCTAGCTGGAAGTGAAACTTGAAAGATGTCACTTGATGACGTTGAGGACGAAGGGGTGTTGGTGTAGCAGACTCGGTGGGCTGCGGAAGCCGATTCTCACGAGCCCCCAGGCCCAGTGGCCTCAGGAGGCTTCGGGGGCGCTGGTGGCTCCCTGCGGGCCATCTCCATCTCCGCCAGGGCTGCGGAATGCCTGGCCTCTTGTGCCTCCATGATGCCCCTCATGAGGTGCTGGTACGTGACAGCCGTGTTCGGCAAGCCGTAAGGCATGCGAACGCAGCTGTGGGGTGGACCTCCGCAGCGCCCCACTCGCGAGGGCCAGAGGCGCTCCAGAGAGGCGACTCGGTTGAGCCCTGGTATGTCGATGCAGACGCGCAGCCCACCATCCTCGCCTGGATGGGGGGCCACTGCTGGTAGACGGTGGCCGCCTTTCATGACCATTGACTCCTGTAGCTCCTAAATGGCCTTGCTGACGAACTCCTGAGGGTCTAGCTCTCCTTGCCTTAATCCTTCTTGAGGGAAACGTGCTTCGAAGCACGCCTCCATGTGGTGCCCAAGCGCCTCCCTCGTGACCCTAGCCAGGTCGGTGGCCCTCCAGGGGAGAGCCCCCGAGCCCTGCTTGAGGAGAGCGCCGGGCGCGCTTTCCTATGCGACGGAAGGAGGTTTCCCCTGGGCAGGCACGGGCCCAGAGGGGCCTGCCTCCTGAGGGACCGGGCCGGACAATGTCTTCTTCTTCTTGGGGGCGGTTTCAGGAAGCCTCCTGCTTCCGCGATCCGGGTCTTCCAGCGACGCGGCCTGAAAGGCTCGTTCCAGGGAACACACCACGTCCTTCTCTTCACAGGGCACCGTGATGACTCCGCCACTCCCTGGCATCTTGAGGACGTTGTAGCCGTGGTGAGTTACGGCCATGAACTTGGCCAGCGCCGGGTACCCAAGGATGGCGTTGTACGGCAGGCGAATGTGAGCGACATCGAAGTCGATGAGCTCGTTGTGGTAGTTGTCGCGTGCCCCGAAGGTGACAGGGAGGCGGACCTGCCCAATCAGGACCGTGGAGCCATTGGTGATTCCGGAGAAGGGCTTGGTTGGATGAAGCTGGCTGTAGGGCACTTGGAGATTGTTGAATGTTTCCACGGACAGGACGTTGAGCCCTGCCCCGCCATCGATGAGGGTCCTGGTGACCACCACGTTGCTGATGATTGGGGAACAAAGCATCGAGAGGACTCCGGCTGTAGCCGCACACTTGAGCTGATCTGCTGAGCTGAACGTGATGGCGCACGCCGACCACCTGAGAGAGCGCGTGGCTTCAAGCTTGGGGAGGACTGCATTCACATCACAGGCGAACTGCTTGAAGATGCGTTGAGAGGCTGGGGCCTGAGCCCCGCCCAGGATGCAGGCGATCGCGCGCGGCTCCTAGAAGCCCATAGCCCCCTCGTCTTGGGGGCAGTCCTCGTTTCTCCTTGGTTGCGGCGGCAGCGGAGGGAGGCCTGCGTTGCCATGCGGGCGATCCTCGCGAGGCTGATCCCTCCAGTCTCCCTCGCGAGGCGGGTCTTGCCAGCGATCCTCATGAGGTTGATCGCGCCACCCTTGGCACGGGCCACGGTCTTCCCAGCGTCCTGCATTCATTCCTCCTCCTCGACCATAGCCCCGGTCACCGCGGTCGGGGCGACGGCCGATCCTTCCTTCTCGCACGGCTCGGAGCTCTTGACATTCGTTGGTGTTGTGGGTGTGGAGGTCATGGTACACACAGTACCGGCTGCCCTTGGAAGGTTTAGGCTGATCTCTTCCCCGCTTGGTGTCTGGCTCTGCCGCGAGCACAGCAGCCCCCTTGCGCTTCACGTCCTTGGCCTTGGGCTTCTTTTCTTCTGAGTCTGCGGCAGGCAGCTCGAGGAGGGAGAGATGCCCTTCCTCAGCCCTGGCGCACTTGGTCGCCAAGTTGAACAGCTCCAAGGAGGTGCACAGGTCTTCATGCATCGCTAGCTCCTCCTTCATCTTGACATCGCGCATGCCGTCGGAGAAGGCTGAGATGATGGCCTCCTCAGTCACCTTGGGAATCATGAGGCGCGCGTTGTTGAAGCACTGGATGTACTTCTGCAGGGTCTCCCCGGGTTGTTGCTTGACGCAGCGCATGTCGCTCACGGCGGGTGGCCGGTCGCGAGTACCTTGGAAGTTGGCGATGAAGCGGGTGCGCATCTTGTCCCAGGAGGAGATCGTGCCTGGAGCCAAGTTCAGGAGCCAGGTGCGGGCCCCGTCCTTGAGTGCCATGGGAAACCAGTTCGCCATGACCTTCTCGTCTCCGTTGGCAGCTTCGATGCCCAGCTCGTAGAGCTGGAGGAACTCCGCAGGGTCGGCCGTGCCGTCGTAACGAGGAGGCAGGTCCGGCTTGAACTTGCCGGGCCACACGACGCTGCGTAGCTCGGTGGTGAAGGCACGGCAGCCTGCTGTGGCCACGGGAGGCCTTGGGTGACGAAGAGCTTGGTCTTGCATGTCCCCACGCGCTGCAACTGGGTCTTGACGTGCGGGAGCAGGAGCATGGTCGCGACGTGCTGGAGTAGGGAGCGCCCGGGCAGCTTCTTGCGGGCGAGGGACTTCTTGGCAGCTCTGCTCTTGCTGCGCTGGCACCTGACGGAGCGGGTTCCGCCCAAGAGCCTCGCGCCTTGGAGCCATGACGCCTGCTTGTGGAGGAGGCGGCCGGGGCGCCGCCAGAGCTTCGTCGCCCGCGCGGGGCGGGGTGCGGCGCAGCGGAGCGGACGTCGTAGGAGAGCCCCCTGCGGCGCGGACGAGCTCGGCGATGCGGTCGAGCCATTCTTCATAGACGTCGTCAAAGGGATGGTAGCGCAGGAGCTCGTTTGCCGCGATGAGCGCAGCTCGAGCCTCCATGGGTGCGTGGAGCGCGCGGGACAAAGAACCAGCTGGGGTGAGCGAGGGAGTAGCGGTGCGGCCGTCTTGCCGCACGGACGGATGCTGAGACGATGCTTGCTTCTCGTCCCCCGCCGGGCCGGTGGCGGAGTTGACAGCAGGTGACGAGGAACGGCGAGGACGCCCGCTGACAGGAGCCGTCTGGGCGACGCGGGAAGCGAGAGTGGACCGGCGCTCGGCGCGGGCCCGACGAGCGTCAGACATGGGCGCGATGGTCGAAGGAGAATGGGGCGGTGGAAGACGAATTCCGGCGCACCCCTACCTGGTGCGCCAAATGTCGGATTTCGGGTTCCGACAGACCCTTGAGGTTCGAACACTGGGGTGCGCGCGGAGATTTCGCCTCCTACCTACCTGCACCCCTCCGCCTCGCTAAGATCTAAGCAATGGAAAGAACAACACGAATGACACAGGGTTTATACTGGTTCGGGCCACCGTTGTGGTGTAATACCCTACTCCAGTGTCGTGGTGGATTGCCTCTTGGGCTGATGATGATGAACAATACAAGGAAGAACAGCCTCGCGAGGGTCTGCTCTTGGCTGGGGCAATGAACTGCTGAGAGGAGTTCAGTCGCCCTTCTCTCTCTCTCCTTTTCTTTCTCTCATCCTTTTTCCTCTTCCTTCGTTCTTCCCTTTCTCTTCTGTGGGTGGTTGGTCCTATTTATAGAGGCCCTGGTTCTCTTCCCAAATATCGAGCGGGAAGGGATCCAACAATGGCGGGCTAATTTGAAGGGGGACAGCTAGTACCAGCTATCCTGACAAAAGTAGTCTTCGCCTGCACAAAGCTCTGGTGGTGACGCCGTCTTGGGCTCCACAATGACCTCCGTCTTGCAGTCCTCCTGGTCTTGGTCTTGTTGCACCGAAATGGCAACCTTTGCCTGATGCCTTGGTACTCCGCGGCTGCGCTTGCTCCCTTTGCACCAAAGAGAGAAGGAGGACGCTGCGTGGGCTGGCACCCTCCCGGCGCCTTTGGTCGTCATGGCTTGCGTCACGGGCACCTCATGAGGTACCCCGCCTTGATCTCTCCGCCTCCTCGCGAGCCAGCCTGATGAGGCCGTGCCTAAGGAAGCTCCGCGTCGTCCGCCCCGCGAGGCTTGGCCCCTCGCGAGGGTCTTGGGTCTGTGCTGGTGAAGATGGGCCATGCTGGGCCCCCCTTTGAGCCACGCCGTAGGCCGCAGGCAGGCAAGTCTGGGGACTCCCGTTCCCAGAACGCCGACAGCCGGTGCGGGCGGCGACGCGTTGGAGGCGAGCGGAGGCCAGGGGCATGCGAGCGCAAGCGGAGGCCGTCGGGCCGATGCGTGCGCGGGCATGCACGGGGCGCGACGAGTGCGTGGGAGACAGGGGGAGAGAGGAGGGGCCGGGCCTCACATCGAGGAGTAGGGCAATGGCAGCGAGGGTTGAGGAGGGTTACTGGGACGACATCGGCAGAGAAGGTGCAGGCCGATGGGGAAGGGCGCCGGCGAGGTCCGGGCGCCATGGTCCCTGCAGCGGCGGTGTTGGGCGCGCGGGGTCGAGGGCGAGGGGATCTGGATCGATCCAGATCAAGTGGGAGGAGGAGTGGTGCGAGTGGGGGTGGGGTAGGTTAGGGTTTCGTCGTGGGGGGGATAAGGGAGGCGGGGGTGGTGGCCGGTTGGGCCGGTGGCCGAATGGGCCGGCCTGCTGGGCCGAAGCCCAGTGGGGGGGCTTTTCTCTCTTTTTGCTTTTTGTTTTTCTTTTTTGTTTTATGTTTTGCATTTTCTTTTATTTTCTTTCCTGTTTTATTTCATTCTAAATTATTTAGGCATTTTATAAAAATGTGTTTGCTTTATTATAATTACCTAGGCATTTAATTGCACACCCCAAACATTTTAGTTTAATATTTTGAAAACTTTGTCGCTTGACATTAATTTGAATTTGGATTTGAAACGGTTTCGAATCATTGCGAGGTTAGCAACAGTAATCGACGTGTCATGGCATGATTAGCATGGGATTACTGTAGCATGATCATCCAGGCGTTACAAATCTCCTCCACTACAAGAAATATCGTCCCGAGATTTAGGAGGTAGAAGGAAACAGTGTGGGGTATTCATCATGCAGGAGGTCCTCGCGTTCCCAAGTGGCTTCGTCTTAGAGTGATTCGACCACTGGACTTTGAGGAACTTGATCGCCTTCTGATGTGTGCGGCGTTCAGCTTGGTCGAGAATGCAAACCGGATGCTCTTTATAGGAGTGGTCCTATTGCAACTTGAGCACTTCATGATCCACTGCTCGGATTGGATCCTTGAAGCATCGTCGGAGTTGTGACACATGGAACACATCGTGAACCTAAGAAAGGTTTGACGGAAGCTCCAGTTGATATGCCACTTTTCCACGCCTTTCGAGAATAGTGAAGGGGCCGATATAGCGAGGAGCTAGCTTGCCCTTGATCCCGAAGCGGTGAGCACCCTTTATTGGTGTAACTCGAAGATAAGCCTTTTCGCCAGGTTGATAGACCATGTCTTGGTGATGACGGTCATACTGACTTTTCTGACGTGACTGAGCAGTCTTGAGATTTTCGTGAATAATGCGAACTTGTTCTTCGGCCTGTTGGATAATATCCGGACCGAAGAGTGGACGTTTCCATTTTTTGACCAGTTCAGAGGGGTTCGACACTTTCGTCCATATAGCACTTCGAAGGGGAACATCTTCAGACTAGCTTGATAGCTATTATTATAAGCGAACTCGGCATATGGAAGAGATTCCTCCCATTTCTTGCCTAAGGAAATTACACAAGCTCGAAGCATGTCTTCGAGAACTTGGTTGACACGTTCAACCTGTCCTTGCGACTGAGGATGAAACGTCGTACTGAACGACATATGAGTTCCCATAGCTTCTTGGAAACTTGCCCAAAATCTTGAAGTGAATAAGCTGCCACGGTCTAAACTAATAACTAGTGGAATACCGTGAAGTGAAACAATTCTGCACATGTAGAGAGTAGCAAGCTGACTTGCAGTGATTGTCTCTTTGACCGCCAGAAAATGTGCAACTTTAGAAAGCCGGTCAATGACGACAAGAATAGCATCATTACCTTTCTGCGATTTGGGAAATCTAGTGAAGAAGTCCATTTCAACATGGTCCCATTTCCATTCAGGAATAGAGATAGGTTGCAGAGTTCCAGCAGGCCTTTGATGCTGTGCTTTGATACGGAGGCAAACGCCACACTCAGCAACATAATGAGCAATGTCCTGCTTCATGTTAGACCACCAGAATCTCTGGCGAATATCCTGATACATCTTGGTACTACCAGGATGGATAGATAGAGGCGTGTCGTGAGCTTCTTTCATAACCTCTTTAGTCTGATCGAGGTTTTTCCTCGAACGTGGTACCACTAGGCGGCTTTTGAAGTACAAGGCGCCATCATCAGCGATAGAGAAGAAGGAGGGCTTTCCTTCTGCTAGATGACATTTAATCTTATGGACTTCAGAGTCATAACCTTGAATAGTCTTTATACCAGCTACGAGATCTAGTACGACAACATGGGTATTTAATGAACCCTTAGTAACAACACAAAGATTCATCTTCTGAAACTCTGGGGGAGGGGGGGCGAGTGCTCCAGGAGGAACAATATGAAGGTTCAGCTTTCTAAATTCTTCGACAAGCAAGGGCTGGACTTTGTGAACATGGAGGTGATTGCAGTAAGACTTGCGGCTCAAGGCATCAGCCATTACATTAGCCTTGCCGGGGGTATAGGATATACCCACGTCAAAGTCTGCAAGAGTCTCCATCCATCTTTGCTGACGGAGGTTCAGATCTGGCTGAGTAAACAGATACTTCAGACTTTGGTGGTTGGTGAAGATCTCGCAATGATTACCAGGAAGGTAATGTCGCCACTGCTTGAGTGCATGAATGACAGCAGCAAGCTCAAGGTCGTGAACTGGGTAGTTTTCTTCGTGAGGGCGCAGTTGACGAGAGGCATAAGCAATCACTCTGCGCTCTTGAATTAGGACACAGCCTAATCCTTGACGGGAAGCGTCGCAGTAAATGACGAAGTCCTTCTTAGTATCAGGTGGAGCAAGCGCTGGGGCATAAGTCAAATTGTCTTTGAGCGCCTGGAAACTTTCCTGACACTTGTCTGTCCAGTCGAACTTGACACGCTTATGCAACAGATTAGTCAGAGGCCTGGCAATCTTGGAGAAGTTCTCGACGAATCGACGGCAATAGCTGGCGAGACCAATAAAACTTCGGACTTGCTTGACATTCATAGGAGGAGTCCAATCGAGAATAGCCTGAACTCGTTCAGGGTTGACGGCAATACCATCCTTGGAGATGACATGCCCAAGATAGGTTACTTCAGGGAGCCAGAATTCACACTTGGAATACTTAGCATATAGTTGATGCTCTTGAAGCTTTTCCAGCACAAGACGAAGATGTTCAGCATGTTCTTCCTTGTTCTTGGAAAATACAAGGATATCGTCCAGATAAACCACGACGAACTTGTCGAGGTAATCCATGAATATATAGTTCATCAGACGAGAGAAGGTGGCGGGAGCATTCGTTAAGCCGAATGACATGATGGTGTACTCATATGATCCATACCGAGTCACGAAGGCGGTTTTTGGGATGTCCTCTTCACGAACACAGATCTGGTGGTAACCCAACCTCAAGTCGAGTTTGGAGAACACTGATGAGCCAGCCTGTTGATCATAAAGATCATTGATCCAAGGAAGAGGATATTTATTCTGAATGGTAGCTTGGTTTATAGGACGGTAGTCTTGGACTAATCGGTTTGTCCCATCCTTCTTCTTAACAAAGAGAGAAGGTACTCCCCAAGGAGAGCAACTTGGGCGAATGAAACCTTTGACAAGAGATTTGTCGATTTCCTCCTTAAGCTCAATGAGTTCATGTGGCGGCATCTTGTAGGGTCGTTTGGCTATAAGGGTGGTGCCGGGTTTCAAGTCGATGATGAATTCAACAGCTCTAGCAGAGGGAATCCCTGGAAGTTCTTCTAGGAAGACGTCTTGGAATTCACGAACGACGGGAATGTTCTCAATGCCCTCGAGTGGTGCAGCGTTCAACGCATTCAAGGCATAAAGTCGTGCCTCGGCATTCTGAACTAGATGAGCTTGGTAAGCAATTATTTCATCAGAAGGGTGTAACAGATGGACAACCTTAGTGGCGCAAACTATAGAAGCAGTATGCGCTTTCAACCAATCCATTCCCAGAATGAGGTCGATGCTACAAGACTTCAGTACGATGGGAGAGGCAAGGAATTCCAGTCCTTCAATTTCAACGGGGACGTCGTTGCAAATCATGGAGGTCCGACATTGTCCCGCGGGAGTGTTTACTAATAGGAAGTGTTCAGGTCCTCGCTTTTAATGCCATGCATGAATGCAAAATCCTCTGACATGAATGAAAGTGATGCACCTGTATCAAATAAAACAGACGCTGGTGCTAAATTTATGAGGAGTGTACCCATCACGGTAGCGGGATGGTCTAGAACTTCATTGAGATCAACGTGGTTGGCATGAACACGACCATAAGACTTGGCATTGTTGTTGCGGGGCTGGTTGCTTCCATGGCCAGTTGATTCTGGTTCTGATTGCAATCCCTAGCACGGTGACCTGGTTGACCACATTTGTAGCACAGACCATTATTGGGAGTGGGAACAGGAGCTTGGGGTTGCGGAGCTGGGAGCCATGGCTGCCTAGTTGGAGGAGTAGGCAGACGAGGGGCAGCATAGGACTGCCTTGGGGCAGGTGCAGTTGGCTGGTACATGCTGTTGGGAATCCATATCTTACGCTTATGCGAGGACGGGCTCGAAGATGAGCCCGTGTCACGGTTGCGTCTGTGAGAGCTCTGGTATTCCTACAGACCAGTTTCGACATTGATGGCCTTGTTCACTAGGGTGGCGAAATCAGCAAAGTCATGCACTAGAAGTGCAAGCTTGATGTCAGCTTGAAGGCCATCACGGAACTTCTCCTGTCTGCGTGCATCAGTTGCAATGTCTTCTTCAGCATAGCGGGACAAGTCAAGAAACTCCCGCTGATAAGCTTCAACAGTCTCGTTGCCTTGGGTGAGGTTGCGAAACTCGCGCTTCTTACGGTCCATGACTCCCTGAGGAATGAAGCGAGCACGGAAGGCAGCTTGGAAGTCCGGCCAGGTGATGATTGTTCCAACTGGCAGAGTACGCCTGTGGCTGTCCCACCATTGAGCTGCGGGTCCCTTCAGGAAGGAGGCAAATGTGACATAGCTGGCAGGGGCTACATCAGCAGACTCCATCTCATAGGTGATGTCATGGAGCCAGTCATCAGCATCCAGAGGCTGAGTTGAGCTGCGGTACACAGTTGGGTTCAAGTGCATGAAATCCTGCGGAGTTACTGGGGTTGGCTGCTGGTTCATATTGGGGCGAGGAAACTGAGCCATCATATTCTCCATGAACTGACGATTCATCTCAAGCCATTGGATCATACCAGCCATGTACTTAGGCGGTGGTGGGAAGTTGCCACCACGACCACGACCACCTGGTCTAACCATCCTGCTAATATATAACAGGGGTAGTTTAGCATCGAGAAATTGCGAGGGCAAGAATCATTCATGATGAAACATGCATAATGAAAGGAACACGATAGATACTGCATAGTAGTTGGCATATCTTACAAAAGTGATCATGCATAGAGTTCAGTACACAGAGTTCAGTACACAGACTAAGATCATCATAGGCGGCACGCAGGCTCGCGGTGAATGCACCTAACACTAACAAGCAAGCCTACATCAGTCCCAGGAGGAACTGTGGAGGTAGGTGTAGCCTGACAGCTAGTAGTGACGCGAAGGGAAGACCTCCACGCGAGTAGCCTGGGGTCCGCGGATACTCTGGTGCGGAACCTGATGCATAGGTGGCAGGAGAGGACCAAGTGCGGGAGAGTAGCCTCTCACATCTCGCCAGCCGATGCCCTGGGGCATCACGGTCCTGGCAGGGTAGATCGCAGAACGCGACAGATCACCAGATCAGACAGAGGGGTGCAACAGCGTCAGAGCACAATATAGGTGCTGACGGGTGGTGCACAGCTCGTGGCGAAGAGCTCGGTTAGCTCTATCCAGCCCATCAGCATGCAGAACCAGGTTCTGATGGTAGAAGGGCTCTCGAGTGATAGTGGAGTAGGCAGCAGTGTAGTATCCCTCTGCACCAACATCGGATGCGATAGCAATGTGCCTGAAGGGGGAGGTGTCCAACTCCTGATACTCTCCATGAAGACGTGTCAGAGCAGCATAAGCAGCATTGTGGACCGCCATGTCGAAAGTCACTCCAACACCATGAGCAGTGTGCAGCACGGTAGTGGAGTCATACTCCCGAGAGTAGAGGTGGACGATGGCACGGTACTGCTCCTGGTTGAAGTCCTGATACTCCTCATAGACGGTGTACTCAGGGTGCCAGCGATAACCCAGATAGGTCATCATCTTAACCTTAACAGCAGGTGATCCTGAGGCACCAACGACCGTCGTGTGGCACACGACCTGTCTCGTGGGTTCCATCTGAAAACAAAGATGTTTCAAAGGAGTCAACTGATAGTGCGGATAATGTTCAATATACTACTCTAATGAATAGCTAGGGCTTATCCAACTTTGGGGTGAACGTGGTCACGGGATCCTAATGTTAAAGTTAGTAAAATCGTTTAACCCGAGTAGGAGAGAGTTCACAGTCCCAGAGTAAGGATCGAGGAGTAAAAGATCCTAATACCACCCAGATGGCGACGTGGGCCCGTAAGGCACACAACCATGTTAGTAAAAGTTTTAGTAATGTCTAGACTCAACTTCGGCCAAGAAGTGTGGAAGGGGGATTCCTACAGGCAGTCGGCTCTGATACCAACTTGTGACGCCCCCGATTTAATCGTACACTAATCATACATGCAAACGTGTACGATCAAGATCAAGGACTCACGGGAAGATATCACAACACAACTCTACAAATAAAATAAGTTATACAAGCATCATATTACAAGCCAGGGGCCTCGAGGGCTCGAATACAAGAGCTCGATCATAGACGAGTCAGCGGAAGCAACAATATCTGAGTACAGACATAAGTTAAACAAGTTTGCCTTAAGAAGGCTAGCACAAACTGGGATACATATCGAAAGAGGCGCATGCCTCCTGCCTGGGATCCTCCTAAACTACTCCTGGTTGCCGTCAGCGGGCTGCACGTAGTAGTAGGCACCTCCAGTGTAGTAGTAGTCATCGTCGACGGTGGCGTCTGGCTCCTGGGCTCCAACATCTGGTCGCAGCAATCGGATATAGGAAGGGGGAAAAGGTGGGAGAAAAGCAACCGTGAGTACTCATCCAAAGTACTCGCAAGCAAGGAGCTACACTACATATGTATGCATTGGTATCAAAAGGAATAAGGGTATCATATGTGGAATGAACTGCAGAATGCCGGAATAAGAGGGGGATAGCTAGTCCTATCGAAGACTACGCTTCTGATAACCTCCATCTTGCAGCAGGAGAAGAGAGTAGATGGTAAGTTCACCAAGTAGCATCGCATAGCATAATCCTAACCGGTGATCCTCTCCTCGCCGCCCTGTTAGAGAGCGACCACCGGATTGTATCTGGTACTTGGAAGGGTGTGTTTTATTAAGTATCCGGTTCTAGTTGTCATAAGGTCAAGGTACAACTCCAAGTCGCCCTGTTACCGAAGATCACGGCTATTCGAATAGATTAACTTCCCTGCAGGGGTGCACCACATAACCCAACACGCTCGATCCCATTTGGCCGGACACACTTTCCTGGGTCATGCCCGGCCTCGGAAAATCAACACGTCGAAGCCCTACCTAGGCACAACAAAGAGGTCAGCACGCCGGTCTAAATTCTATGGCACAAGGGTCTGGGCCCATCGCCCATTGCACACCTGCACGTTGCGAGGGCGGCCGGAAGCAGAACTAGCCCCCTTAATACAAGAGCAGGCTTACGTTCCAATTCGGCGTGCGTCGCTCAGTCGTTGACGTCACAAAGGCTTCGGCTGATACTACGACGTCGAGTGCCCATAACTGTCCCCACGTAGATGGTTAGTGCGTATAGGCCAGTGGCCAGACTCAGATCAAATACCAAGATCTCATTAAACGTGTTATCTTGAAATAACCGCGAACGCCGACCAGGGCCAGGCCCACCTCTCTCCTAGGTGGTCTCAACCTGCCTTGTCGCTTCGCCACAAAGATCCACTCGCGGGTACTCCTACGAGCTGACCCGTCTTTTAGTCATCACATGTATCGTGTATAAGGTATATAGTATATACCCATGATCACCTCCCGAGTGATCACGGCCCGATAGTATAGCATGGCAGACGGACAAGAATGAAGGGCCACTGATGATAAACTAGCATCCTATACTAAGCATTAGGATTGCAGGTAAAGGTAACACCAGTAGTAGCAAGGACAGGCTATGCATCAAGATAGGATTAACGGAAAGCAGTAACATGCTACACTACTCTAATGCAAGCAGTATATAGGAGAGTAGGCGATATCTGGTGATCAAGGGGGGGGCTTGCCTGGTTGCTCTGGCAAGAGAGAGGGGTCATCAACACCGTAGTCGTACTGGGTAGCAGCGGCGTCGGTCTCGGTGTCTAGCGAGAGAAGAGGGGGAGAAACAATAAATATAATGCAAACAAATGCATGACGATGCATGACATGATAAAGCGTAAAGCTAGTTATGCCCTAACGCGGTATGAGGTGGTACCGATGAAGGGGGGAAACATCCGGGAAAATATCCCCTGTTTTTCGCATTTTCGGACAGATGAACCGGAGGGGGAAAGTTGCGTGTTTGCTATGCGAGGGATGCATGGCGGACGAACGGGCTGCGTATCCGAGTTCGTCTCGTCGTTCTGAGCAACTTTCATGTACAAAGTTTTTCCATCCGAGCTACGGTTTATTTTATATTGATTTTAAAAGATTTAAATCATTTTTAGCATTTAATTAATTATTTTGATAGAACACTATCCAAAACAGTGAAAGATGATGTCAGCATGACATCACCATGACGTCAGCCGGTCAAACCCAGCTGACCAGAGTCAAACCTGGCCTGTGGGTCAAGTGGGACCCACCTGTCATAGACTTAGGCTAACTAAACATGTTTGATTAGTTTAGTTAACTGATTAGGTTAATTAAACAAGATTAATTAAGTTAATTAATCCTTTAATTAATTTAATAATTTCATTTATTATTTATTTTTAATTCTTTATTTTTCATTTTCATTTTTCCCTACTCCTTTTCTTTTTATTTGATTCACAGGGGAGGGCCCCACATGTAAGTGGCTCAGGCCACCTCCCCCCTATGCACAAACGCACACAGGGGAGGGGCAGAGGGCGCGACGGCCGGACATGTCCCCGGCGAGGCCATGGTCGCGGCCGACAGCGGGGTAGGCAGAAGGCTACGGCTGCGGGCGCCGTAGCGCACGGGGCACGAGCGAGAGGGGGGGCTCATCGGCGGTGGACGCGGTCGGCTGTGGCAAGGGCGTGGTGCAGTGGCCGCGGCGAGGGCATGCGTAGGCGCGGGCGGCGCGCGGGACAGGGCGGGCGCGCGGGTCGCGCGCGTGCAGCGTGGGTAGCGCGCGCACTAGGCGCTGGTAGAGCGGGCC
>NC_041382.1:247042340-247088101 GCF_002162155.2 Triticum dicoccoides | reverse complement strand
GAAAGGAGTGGTGCGAGTGAGGGTGGGGTAGGTTAGGGTTCCGTCGTGGGGGGGATAAGGGAGGCGGGGGTGGTGGCCGGTTGGGCCGGTGGCCGAATGGGCCGGCCTGCTGGGCCGAAGCCCAGTGGGGGGGCTTTTCTCTCTTTTTCCTTTTTGTTTTTCTTTCTTGTTTTCTATTTTGCATTTTCTTTTATTTTCTTTCCTATTTTATTTCATTCTAAATTATTTAGGCATTTTATAAAAATGTGTTTGCTTTATTATAATTACCCAGGAATTTAATTGCAGACCCCGAACATTTTAGTTTAATATTTTGAAAACTTTGTCGCTTGACATTAATTTGAATTTGGATTTGAAACGGTTTCGAATCATTGCGAGGTTAGCAACAGTAACCGAGGTGTCATGGCATGATTAGCATGGGATTACTGTAGCATGATCACCCGGGCGTTAAAATTGGTCTTCTCGCACTATATGGTGTTTGAGAAACGGATGACCGAGACATAGTCTTTCAGAAGCGCTAGCACCTTACGAACGGGTGGACCATACCAACCTACATCCCCTACATCTGCTAGTCTACCACTGTAAGAGTTCGCACGACTTAGTCAACTATGCTAGAGCCCATAGTAGCTTGTGGCTGCACACGGAAGTTTCTAGTATGAATAATATCATGATCCCTTTGAGCCTGGGTGGCGGTCCAAAAAAAAAGGCAATCGCTGGAATACCCAGGTGCCTCAATCCACCCAGATGTGTGTTTAGGTTGCCACCTTAAATAAACCATTAATTAACAATCTCACATTTGTGATGGATACACTCACCCAATCCACATCTACTAGCGTAGCATAGCAATAATAAGCAAACGTAGAGTAACTCCCAAAGGTTTGATAATAAATAGGTAATAGGTTCTACCTCAACTACTTCCCAAACCCACAATTTAATTAGATCCTAAACATGCAATGTGTGAGGATTGATCTAATGCAATAAAACTTGGTAATTGGCAGTATGATCAAAGTGTTACTTGCCTTGCTGATGATCCGGGAAACCTATCGATTCAAAGTAGCAAGCGGTGCACTCCGGGTACTCTATCGCAAACAAATAAGCATACAATAAGTAATCAACTAATGCACAGGTAAAACTCGAATAAAAAATCAAACCAAAAAGTTCAACTTAAGAACTCCGCTTGGCAAAAAGAATCAAAACAAACGAAGCAACGAAAGACAAACGGCAAAAAAAACAAGCTTCGTTTACTATTCTGAATCTAGCGCAATTTTTTGTTGTGGCAAAAACATGTCTGAGTTGGTTAAATGAAAAGAGGGTTTCGAGACGAAACTCCAGGCGCTTGAATCGCCTGATTCCGATAAACGAGCAAAAGTTAAACTAGAACAAACATCGGATCACAGATCGCGATCAAAAAAACCGCGGATTTAATCCGAGAAAAAGAAAAACGACGAACAGTTAACGAACGAACGTTCGTTAACAGAAACTAAACGAAAAACGCGTTCGTTAAAACGAATGGATGAACGAGCGCTCGCTAAATAAATAAACCGAAAAAAACCAATCTATTTATTAAAAACGAAAACTAGGGTTTAAAAAAATGAATCGGCTTTTTCTCAAAAACCGGTCGGCGGCTACCTCGGCGGCGACGGCGGGGCTCCGGCAGGGCGGCGGGTGGCGCGAGGCGGCGGGGCGGCGGCTCTGGGCGGCGCGGGGCGGCGGCAAGCGGTGCGGCGACGGCAGGCGGCGGCGGCGCAGGCGGCGGCGCGGCGGTGTGGGGTTTGCAGGTGGGGCGGCGGCGGTTATAAAGGTTCGGGGGAGGTCGACTTGGGGAAGGGGTCGGCCTCGGGAGGCCTGTCCTCCCCGGACACGGCGGCGGCGATCGGGACTCCGGTCCCGATCTGGCTGGAGGCGGCGGCGGCTGGCTGGGCCGGCCTGCTCGGCTGGGCCCTTAGCCCAGTCGGGCGCGGGTTTTTTTAACAATTTCGTTGCGCCAAAAAAAATTCTAGAAAAATAAATAAAAATCTAAAAATGCCTAAACAAATTTTCTCCACCTAAATAAAATATTTAGAACAGGATGAACACTTTTTGGCTCTAAATGCAATTTTTTAAAACGTGTAATTTTTCCTAAATTCAAATAAAATAGCAAATAAAACCAAAATAAAATCTTATTTTATTTTTTTATTAAATCCTCAATATTTCTTTATTTTGGGAAAGTCATTTTATTCCCTCTCTCATATTTTGATAACAGAAATAAATGAAGATAAAATAAATAAAATCAAATGATCCCTATTTCAAAATTTGAGAAAACTCAAATATGAAAATAACAAAATCCCCAACTCTCTCCGAGGGTCCTTGAGTTGCGTAGAATTTCTAGGATCCACCAAAAGCAATAAAATATGATATGCAATGATGATCTAATGTATAACATTCCAAATTGAAAATTTGGGATGTTACACGGCGAAAACCTCAGTAATAGCTGAGCCCATGACATGGCCTCTGTAGAAGTGCTCGGCAGGGGTGATGACTGTCGGGGATATACCCAGCGGTATGACCCGACTGGAGTTGTAAACCGGCTGGGACTTGGTAAACCGGCGGACGGTAAACCGGCGGAGAGTTAAGAGAGAGAGTCAAGACAGATGGCTAAGAAAGAGGGTAAACCGGCGAGTGTTAAACCGGCAGAGTTAAGACAGATGGTAGCACCGGCAGGTGCTAAGTCAATCATAACCCGATAGACAATGTTAAACCGGCAGACAATGTTAAACCGACAGACAATGTTAAACGGGCAGACGTTAAGAAGCCCAGGAAGGGAAGTCAAAATAGTTTAAGTCTTAGTCCGAGATGGACTCTACATGTAACCCGCCACTTTAAATTATATAAGGAGGGGCAGGGCTCCCCGAAAAGGGACAAGTAAAAAAACAATCTCTAGGGATAGACACAACTAGAGGAGAGCCGATTTACGGTGACTCCCTCATGATCATAATGAGACCTAGCCACAAACAGCATGTAGGGTTATTACTGGATAATGTTTTCCGGGGCCCGAAGTTGTCTAAATCTTTGTCTTGCGTGTTGCGTCTCTCGATTCCGCTCAACCCCTCTCAAGCTACCACATAGATGTGTTGGCCTCACGACTAAGTCCTCACACTAAGGACATCTGACGTGTTAATTCCACGACAGTTGGCGCCCACCATGGGGCCTACGCACGATGATGTTGAGTTCTTGAAGGGAGCTTTCTTAGAGATCGAGACGTTCATGATTCGCCGGATGAAGAAGGATGAAAAAAGGATCTACATCTATTCCGGTTCGAAGAGTCAGGCTCAAAGATAATTTCGTCGGCGGTTCATGGGTCATCGCGGATGATCTATACAATCTGGGTTAGCTCGCGGTGGCTATTAACTGCTACCACGAACCGGCGATGAATCTGATGTAGGCAAATTCGAGAAATTAGGGTTGTGTCAGGTGTGCTGCCAAAAGGTTGCTGAGTTAACGAGACTGACGGGTGATCCAATTCAAAGCCAGATCAAGTTTTTTGGAGCTCTCGCACGTTGGCAAGACCGACTACTTTTTCCATCAAGACCCGCCATGATTCGAAGTACGCGGACAGGTTCTCCGTCCAATGACAGCTGTTCTACAGGGTCACTTCAAAGTCTCGTGTTTCGTCGAGCATCAAAACCGATGGATTACTGCTAGTTCATGACCAAGCCAGCACCACAAAACGACCGTGACTCGGCAAAACAAAGATGAATTGGCCAGAACGACCACGACCCGCACTCCTCATCCACCACGAGTCACGCCCCGCCTCCGGTCCGAGTCACCCTTGCGCCTCGTCTCCCGTCCGAGTCGCCGTCACGCCATTGCGCTGTGTTACGTGTCCACTTCCGCACAACGTGTCTCCATGCACCGGGTCTCAAAACCGAAACCACCGTCCGTGTCTTACGTGTTATCTCCGCCCGCGTTGGGGTTCTGTCTGTGCCGCCGTCATGGCCTTGCCCCGCCTGTGCGTTGAGCCGGCCTTACCTGTTGCCTCTGCCACAAACTGCCGCGCCTCACCTTGGTCGCCTGGCCAGCTCCGCCCGGCGCGCCACGGGCATCTTGCCGCCTCTCCACCCGCCGCCGGCTTGCAGCGCCTCTCAGCCCTGTGCCGGTTCACTGCTCCGCCTCGCCGGGAGCCTTCCCGAGCTGCCGTGCCAGAGTTGTCCCGCTCCTCAAAGTCACTACCATGGCCGACCTCCTCCGTTTCGAGCCGCCCGGCTGCATGCGCTGCACTTCGTCTCCGCCTCCACAAGTCGCCAAGACTGACAAGTTTCCTGCTACTGATTCAATTTGTACGTAGAGATGGAGATCAGCTCCTCTGCAATCTGCCAAGATCGACGCAAATGTCGGCCGTGCTACTGCTGTAACTTTGAAAATCACCTCTATACACATGCGCCTTGCCTGCTGCGAGCTGCCGGCGTTCCGAGCCGCTACCACGTCCTGCCTCAACTCGCCGCTACAGCCTACTTCGCCGCCGCGGTTTACTTCAGGCCAGCCCTGTTTCCGCTTCTGCAGAATGTCTTGTCACACGGCCCTGTTTCTGACATCCGCTGCTCTTCTTCGCCTGCGTGTTCACGATGCTGTTGCTACTAAAGGCTGTTGACAGGGGAAAGGGTTCGGCTGAGGTTTCAATTACTCATTGCGGTTTTCTGCTCCTCCTGATGATTTCAAGATGGTATCGCTCACATTAGAGTTAAGGGATACTTAAGGCAAAAGTACAGCCGAGCTGAGGTATGGATGTTGTTTTTATGCCCAATAACTCCAGAAGAGATTTCTGGACCAGGTCATAGCAAACGGGCAACGAGTGCCATTTGAATTTTATGGAACAAGCTAAATACGCAGTGTCAATTAAGCTTGGTTAGAGGCGAATTAGGCATTGAATACGTAAAACATCAGTCAGATCCCTATTGGACCAAGGGCGTGCGCATGTCAACACTGTCATTGTACTACATGAGCCATCATGATTCGTGCGGACTCTGGCTCCTACCTACGATGTCGCTGAACCGCCATTTGCTTCTGCTCCCTATCAGTAATAAGAATGAGCAGAAACAACAGCTGCTATACGGACAATTTGAGCCAAGATGGAGATAGTATCTACTATTGCTGCTGTTTAGGCAATACGTGCCAAAGTACAAGAAGAGAAAAACTGAGAGTTCGGTTACTAGTATCCCAGAACAATTGATTATACATACTGCTGATGGATAAGATATTTGGATTTGATATTGAAATGGAGCGGGCAAGTCGACATTTGCATGACAGCAACATTACTGGAGTAACATTATTGGTCATCTGAACAAATCAGGTGATATCCATCCAAATTTATTATATTAGCATATATTGTTTTTATCAAAGAACAGTTTATCTGTGTCTTGGTCTGCAATATTATTTATGCAGGACAATTATTCACGGCAGGAATGATCGTTATGTCACTGATATAAAGCTTGCGCCAATATTATCAAGCGTCAGCATCCAACCATACCGCATTGTTCTGCCTCTGTGGCTCAGTCTACAACAACAAACACTGCGGCCGGTTCACCCGTCTACGCCGGTTTACAACACCACGGATAAGTCGCCTGTCCGCCCCCGCAGCCGACTCTCTCGTCAGCACCGGCTTACAACGCCGCTACCGACTCTCCCCGTTCACACCGGTTTACAACGCCGCGGCCGGTTCATTCGTCTGCTCCCGCGGCCGAATCGCTCGTGTTGATCATCAACTCCGCTGTGGATAATTTCTGGCATAACATATCAAGGAGCAATTATTCATCATAAAAACTATGGCCGTGTCATGGATGTATAGCTCGCGCCACCATTATAATGCGCTAGCATCTGACCGCACCATCAAGCTTGGTGAATATATCTGCAAGCCGCCATTCTGCAGACCAGTTTACATCAACATGATGTGGTTAACTCACCCGTCTGCACCGGTTTACAACGCCACGGCCGACACATCTATCCGAGTCGCCTCTGATGTTGCGGTCGTCTTTGTCGTCCGTCTCCCGCGGCCTGGTCTACATCAACATACCAGACCGCACCTGTCTGCATGAGCTGTTTGAGTAAGTCACAGCTTGGGTAGCCCGATTTTCTTTTAACATATTGGAGGCAAATTATCAGATACTATCAACCGCCATCTGCACTGGATGGCTCAATGGACAGGCACACAAGTCGCCGCCACTACAGTTTGGTTAAACTTCAAGGAGCCAGTTGGAAGGAAGCATTGGCCGAGTTGCTGACATGGCTCATACGAGATCATTTATAAACCCGCCGCACTCACCTCAACCTTCTGTGGATTCACACCGTGCTATCAGCACTAATGATATACAAGTTATGCCGGTTTATATCACGGTCAAATATGGAGAATCTCAAGCCAACTCCTTGAGTCACCTTGAGACTCGGGGGCTACAATGATATGACTCAACAAATGTTGCCGGTTTTCAGTGAAGTAAAGAACCCCAGGATGATGGAGGGAAAGATAACCCGGCCCCGGAGGCTACTACTATATTGATGAAAATTTAAAGGTCGTCAGAAAAATTCCGGCTTAAAAAGTATATGACAGTTACAAAATCCCGGCTCAATGAAGAAGTTCCGGGTCATCAGAAAGGATTCCGGTTTACAATCCGGTTCAAGGGAAGTTAGTCTCACTGAAGCTCTCAAATCCGGTTTAAAAATGTCCGGTTCAAAAAGGAATTAACTTCTTGCAAGTTCGAGTTTAAAGGCCGTCAGAAAGTTTCCGACTGAAAATGAAGTTTCCAGTTTAAAATCCGGTTCAAGGGAAGATGTCTCCCACAAAGCTTTGAAGCTCTCAATATCCGGTTCAGAATCCCGGTTCAAGAAGAATTTATCTCTTGCAAAAAGTTAAAGGTTGCCGAAGAGGACCTGCAGCTATGATGCGCGGTTCAAACATGGGTATCCTGCCTTATTGGCTTATCATGTGTGGTTACATGGGGGTTTCCGGTTCAAACATAGGTGTATTCACCAAAGAGAACATAGCGTTATTACCCTGTTGATTCTGACTATCAAGCCAATATTATCATAATAGCATAGCTCTGGTTACATCGGTAATCCGGCTATCAAGCGAAATATTATCATAAGGGGCCAAAGAGAGTCTGCTGCACAGCACAACTCAAACATGGGTATCCCTTGAGCACAACTCACAATATCACTTGGGGGCTATGTTCGAACCATAGTCACGCCTCTTGATAGGCTTAAAGCCACCAGGGAAATCACTTGGGGGCTCTGGTCGTATCCGAACCATAGCTTATACCCTCTTGATCAGCATAAGGGCGCCAGGGAAATCACTTGGGGGCTTGGTGGTATCCGAACCATAGCTACACCTCTTGATAGGCATAAGGCCACCAAGGAAGTCACTTGGGGGCTATGGGTTCGAACCATAGTTACACCTCTTGATAGGCATAAGGGCACCAGGGAAATCACTTGGTTGGCTTGGTCGTATTCGAACCATAGCTACACCTCTTGATCGGCGCAAGGCCACAATTATGACTACATGGGGGCTCTGGTCGTATCCGAACTATAGCTTAAACCCTCTTGATCATACATATATATCATCATATATTACATCATACATCATCATTATATCATCATAGCATGTATCATACCGGCGTCTTTGACCCGGCTCGGTTTTCAACTACAAGTTGTCAGTATATGATCAGTCATAATCCGGAGATTATCAACCCGGTCTAGTTTTGACTACAAGTCGCCAGTATTATATATGGTTAATCCGGTGTTTATCACAACCCGGCACGGTTTTATCATAAACTGGCACAATATGGAAGGAGTTATCATTACTCAAGATTTGGGTTATCACCCTTATTACAAAAAGTTGGTAAACCAACGATGTGATTCAATGTCACAGGTATGATATATTTCATATTTGAATATTCTTAAGTGCAGCCTTGGTTGTAAACCCGGGTTATATGTTGGGCATTATGACCCGTCCGGCGGTAAACCGCCATGACACTTTAAACTTGTTGTATGCAGAAATAGGTCGAATAAAGCATAATTATAAATCACTGGCGTTTGATAACCCGGCTTGTCTTGGGACTATAAGTCGCCAGTATATATTTGGATTGCGCCATTGGAATCATGTGCTTATAAATCATTGGGTTATATTATTCAAATAGCCAAACTTGGCTGAATTTTCATTATGATATTGAATGAATAAGGTTTTCATACCGGATTATATTATCCTGAATAGCCAACATGGCTGGATTTTTATTATGGTTATTAATAACCAATATTATGATTAAGGTTTTCAAAATCGCTTTAGTGCAATGGCTATTATATTATCGATGGATATGATTTATTCTACAATTAAAGGAATAGTCCCGAGTCGCTGCTGGCTTACGACCTGGCACTTGCGGGCTACATTATTTAAATTAAGATTAAATCACATATGCAAGTCTCATGTCGCTACAAGCATGCACCATGACACTTGGGGGCTAATGCAAAGTCATTATTTGCTCACTTATTGAAGACCCGACTCATCACATCGTAACGAGCCGGCCCTTGGGGGCTACCAATTGCTCCTGTCGACAATTCAAGGTACACAGATTTTCATCTATTATTGACGGATCCACTACTCAGTTGGTAAAGCACAAGGCTCTTAACCTTGTGGATGTGGGTTCAAGCCCCATGATGGGGGTTACATCATATGATGTTATTTTCATTGAAGAATATATCAAGTCCTAGCTTAATATTATCTTATTGAGCTGGCCCTTGGGGGCTACATATTGCTGCTCAAATTTACATGATCATATTTACAAAGTCCCTGCTCATTATTGCATAATAACCCGGTCCTTGGGGGCTACACTGGTTGATATAAGAATAAGGCAATTTCAAGTCCCAGGTTGCTGCAAGCATGACAACCGGGCACTTGGGGGCTACATATGTGGAATACTCAGTTCTGACTGGTGATTGAAATGAACAACCTGGATTTCTTCAAGATTGTGACATTCATATTGAAGCAAGTCTTAAGCTGTTGATATGCTACCTTCTTAAGACTTGGGGGCTACAAGTGATAGGCATATAAGAGGTATATTTTCAAGCTTGATGTTAACTACAATTATGACATGGTGCCATCAATATTTGTAAACCGGTAATGATAAACCGGCAATTTCAAGTCTTAAACCGACACAGTTTTACATTCTCAAACCGGCAAGTTCTACATTCTTAAACCGGCTATAGATCAGATGAGTATTTCAATGGCCAATATTTTTGTTAAGCATTGGGAGCTGAAGTCAAAGGAGTTATTCTTCACAATATTTATCAATGAAAAACCAATGTCAGCAAATTGATTATGAAGCTGGTCTATTGACTCAGATTTTCTAGAGGAAATGACAAGGATTTAAAGATGCTCAGGATCAGTTTAACATGGATAAATCCAAATTAAACTAGGGGCTAATGTCGGGGATATACCCTGCGGCATGACCCGGCTGGAGTTGTAAACCGGCTGGGACTTGGTAAACCGGCGGAGAGTTAAGACAGAGAGTCAAGACAGATGGCTAAGAAAGACGGTAAACCGGCGAGTGTTAAACCGGCAGAGTTAAGATAGATGGTAGCACCGACAGGTGTTAAGTCAATCATAACCCGACAGACAATGTTAAACCGGCAAACAATGTTAAACCGGCAGACGTTAAGAAGCCCAGGAAGGGAAGTCAAAATAGTTTAAGTCTTAGTCAGAGATGGACTCTACATGTAACCCGCCCCTTTAACTTATATAAGGAGGGGCAAGGCTCCCCAAAGAGGGACAAGTAAAAAAAACAATCTCTAGGGATAGACACAACTAGAGGAGAGCCGGTTTACGGCGACTCCCTCATGATCATAATGAGACCTAGCCACAAACATCATGTAGGGTTATTACCGGATGATGCTTCCCGGGGCCCGAAGCTGTCTAAATCTTTGTCTTGCATGTTGCGTTTCTCGATTCCGCTCAACCCCTTTCAAGATACCACATAGATGCGTTGGCCTCACGACTAAGTCCTCACATTAAGGAGATCTGACGTGTTAATTCCACGACAATGACGATATGGACCGCACCGTCGCTCGGCTTCTGACCGTACCAGCGGCGACAACACCACGTCCTTGCTGTGGCGAGGTGGCCATCTGGATGGCATCGTGACATGGTGAAGGCACTTGAGGGCTAGCGGCTTCGTGGGGCGCAGTGACCTGGTCAACTCGCTCCGGGGGAGGAGCATGCGCTGTGGTCAATCCCATGGCGGGGGCGGCCGGAGGGCGGCGATCCCCCCTGGACCGAGCGCCACCGCTATGATTGTGCCCGTCGGCGAGAGGGAGGGGCGCGGATGGGATAACCCCTTCACCCGTACCTCATGGAGCGTCGCCATCGGGATATTGCTGATGCTGCTCTCCTCTCATGTCTCCTGCTCTTGCTTCGGCCGCTGGGTAGGTGGTGATGGTGTCGCCTGCTCCGACGATATCCCCAGCAGCGCCCACATCCTCGTGTGCCTCCACGTCTCCCGTAGCATTGGTGGTTGTGGGCGGTGGGGCCTTCGAGGTGGACGGGTGAGCTGAGGCACCGAATTTCTTCTTGGGGGGTCATAGTCGATGGCGTCGTCGAGGATAAGATGGTGATGAAGATGACGCGCTGCTCACGCTTTCAGGTTCGCGCAAGCGCTCCCCCAACCTGGCATGCCAACTATGTCGCGGGAAACCACGGCCACCTATGGGACCAAAGGTCCCTTGCTGGTTTGGCGGGGGGATGGCACGTTGCACAAAGAGCCAAAGAGCATGAGGCAGCACAACAGAGATCACACGGGTAGTTTTACCCAGGTTCGGTCCACCGTGAAGGCGTAAAACCCTACTCCAGCTTTGGTGGATTGATAGTGGTCGCAGAATGTTTTCACGGCAGGGTTGCGACAGGGCGAAGCCACTATGTCCGTATGAAATACGAGGGGGTGGATTCACTAATCCAGGGTCAAACCCTTTCTAAGGTTGCCTCAGGCCTCCTTTTATAGACTAAGGGGTCACCACAGTGGCAAATTAGTCATTATGCACTAATAAGATAGCAAACAGTGCTATAATACCTAACTCCGCAGGCTAACAGAGCGCATTGAATGTCCCGCTCAATGTCATATCGTTAATCGCCTGGCAAGCCTTGACGGGCTATTTTGCCAACTTCACGCTTTCTCGGTCGACATGTCGCATGATGGGTGTCGTCTGTAGGTATTTTCCTGTAGAAAGAGGCTGCCATGTGGCAAATGGTTGTCACTCGGTCACTTTGCGGCTCGACACCACATTGATCGACGATGTGCCTCATGGTGAAGTGGTTTGGTGAAGTGGCTCTGCCTCCATGAGTCCTGATGTCTACTACGCAACTTCGTTATTTTAGACACGTGTTGGGCCTCCAAGCGTAGAGTTTTGTAGGACAATAACAATTTTCCCTGAAGTGGATGACCTAAGGTTTATTAATCCGTGGGAGGCGTAGGATGAAGATGGTCTCTCTCAAACAACCCTGCAACCAAATAATAAAAAGTCTCTTGTGTCCCCAACACACCAAATACAATGGTAATTTGTATAGGTGCACTAGTTTGGCGAAGAGATGGTAATAAAAGTGTGGTAATGATAGTAGATATTGATTTTTGTAGTAGGAAAAAACATAGCAAGGTTGTAATTGATAAAACAGAGCACAAACGGTATTGCAATGCTTGAAAATGAGGACTAGGGGTCGTACATTCGCTAGCGCAATCTCTCAACAATGCTAATCTAAGTGGATCATATAACCATCCCTCGAAGCGCGATGAAGAATCACTCCAAAGTTCTTATCTAGCGAAGAACATAAGAAGAAATTGTTTGTAGCTATCCTTTCTGATTGATCTATCAAAGAGTTCGTACTAAAATAACACCAAGTTATTCTTTCCAATCGATCTATCAAGAGTTCATACTAAAAATAACACAAGTTATTCTTTCTGATCGATCTATCAAGAGTTCGTACTAAAATAACAACAAAGAAATTTCAGATTCATAATACTCAATCCAACACAAAGAACCCCAAAGAGTGCCCCGAGATTTCTATCGGATAAACAAAAGATGAGAACGTGCATCAACACCTATGCATAGATTACCCCTATGTCATCTCGGGAATCCATGAGTTGAGTGCCAAAAAATATCTCAAGTGGATCAATATAATACCCCATTGTCACCACGGGTATTCATATGCAAGACATATATCAAGCGCTCTCAAATTCATAAAAGTATTGAATCTGATAAAATGAAATCTCAAAGGGAAAACTCAATTCATCACAATAAGATAGAGAGGGGAAAACACCATATGATCTGACTATATTAACAAAGTATGCAATACATCAAGATCATGCCATCAAGAACACGAGAGAGAGACAGAGATTAAATACATAGCTACTGGTACAAACCCTCAGCCACAAGGGTGGACTACACCCTCCTAATTGTGGTGGCCGCCTAGATTATGGAGATGGCCACCGGTGATGATTCCCCGCTCCGACGGAGTGCCGGAACGGGATCTAGATTGGTTTTTGGTGGCTACAGAGGCTTGCAACGGTGGAACTTCTGATCTAGGGTTACCCCAAGGGTTTTTGGAATATTTGGGAATTTATAGGGTGAAGAGGGGGTGCGGGAGGCCACCGAAGTGGGCACAACCCACCTGCGCGTGCCTGGGCCCCCAGGCGCGCCCTGGTGGGTAGTGCCCCCTCGGGGCACCCCCAGGTGTTGCTCTGGCCCACTGGTGGTCTTCTGGTCCATAAAAAATCCACAAAAAGTTTTGCGGTGTTTGGACTCTGTTTGATATTGATTTTCTACGATGTCAAAAACAAGCAAAAAAAAAACTGGCATTGGGTCAATTGGTTAGTCCCAAAAAATGATATAAAGTTGCTATAAAATGATTGTAAAACATCCAAGAATGGGAATATAAGAACATGAATACTTCATAAATTATAGATACGTTGGAGATGTATCAGCTGTAACGCCCACGATGCGGCTATATCTCCCACGTGTCGAGGAACGACTTACAGGCATAACCGCATGGTGGTTTTGTCGCAAGAGGGGTAATCTTCACACAATCCCATGTACTAAATAAGAAAAGGATAAAGAGTTGGCTTAGAATCGCCACTTCACACAAATAACAAGTTAAACATACATCATGCAGAGTACAATCAAGGTCCGACTACGAAACAAAAATAAAAGAAGACAACCCCAAATGCTAGATCCCCGATCGTCCCAACTTGGCACCACTACTAATCATCAGGAAACGAAACATAGTAATGACCAAGGTCATTGTTGAACTCCCACTTGAGCTCGGTTGTGTCACCAGCATTGCTATCATCGGCACCTGCAACTGTTTGGAAGTATCCGTGAGCCACGAGGACTCAGCAATCTCACACCCGCAAAATCAAGACTTTTAAGCTACAACAAGCGTTAAGCAAATATGGTGGATAACATACGAAAATAAGAGTAAGATGAGAAGCTACACAACGGTTGCAACACAAGAAGTGATCCTGAAACTACTTACGTTCAAGCATAACACAAGATCGTGTTCACTTCTCAGACTCCACTGAAAAGAGACCATCACGGCTACACATGCGGTTAATTAAGTTTAATTAAGTCAAGCGTCAAGTTCTCTACAACCAGATATTAAAAAATTCCCATCTGCTACATAACCGCGAGCACGGCTCTCGAAAGTTTAAACCCTGCAGGGGTGTCCCAACTTAGCCCACCACAAGCTCTCACGATCAAGGAAGGATATTCCTTCTCCCGGGAATACCCGATCAGACTCAGAATCCCGGTTACAAGGCATTTCGACAATGGTAAAACAAGACTAGCAAAAATGCCCGATGTGCTGACAAATCCTGATAGGAGTCGCACGTATCTCGTTCTCAGGGCACACCGGATGGGACAAGCTACGAGTAAAATCAGCCCTCAAGTTTCCCCGAGGTGGCCCCGCAGATTGCCCGGTTCGGACCAACACTCAAAGGAGCACTTGCCCGGGGAGGTTTAAAATAAAGATGACCCTTGAGTCTGCAGAACCCAAGGTAAAGGTATAGGTGGTATGTAGGCAAATGGTAAAACCAAGGTTGGGCCTTGCTAGAGGAGTTTTATTCAAAGCAAACTGTCAAGGGGTTTCCATAACCCCAACCACGTAAGGAACGCAAAAATCAGGGAACATAACACCGGTATGATGGAAACTAAGGCGGCAAGAGTGGAACAAAACACCAGGCAAAAGGCCGAGCCTTACACCCTTTACCAAGTATATAGATGGATTAATTAAAATAAGAGATATTGTTATATGCCAACATATACATGTTCCAAACATGGAACAAACTTCAACTTCACTTGCAACTAACAACACTATAAGAGGGGCTGAGCAAAAGCGGTAGCATAGCCAAACAACAGTTTGCTAGGAAGGTGGGTTAGAGGTTTGACATGGCAATATGGGAGGCATGATATAACAAGTGGTAGGTAGCGTGACATAGCGATAGAACGAACAACTAGCAAGCAAAGATAGAAGTGATATCGAGGGTATGGTCATCTTGCGTGAGATCCCGCTAGGAAGAAGAATGAGTCCATGAAGAAGACAAACGAACATAATCAAAGGAAACCTCACAACTCCGGAACAAAACCGAAGCTAACGAGAGAAGCAAACCGGAAAGAAGCAAACAACATGGTAAGCAATCATCATATAAACATGCCATGATGCACAACCAAGTATGATGCATGTCCAGTTTAAAGATGCATGGCATGGCAATTTGCAACAAACAAAACTACAAGTTAAGTGGAGCTCAATATGCATCTAGTTGCATATTGGCAAAACACCACATGACTGATTTAGTTCTCTCCCGTTTATGTACCAAACAATATTAAATGTTATTAAACATGGCAAGAGGTGAAGCATAAGAAAATTACATATCTAGGCAATTTAAATGAGGCCGGAAGCAACAAACAACAATTCCGGAAAGTCCCCATATGCAATATTTGAATTTGGTATTGTTCTGCCCTAAACACAATTTCAGGGTTATTAAACATGCAATGTAATGCCACCATGTTAAACTATGCATTTTTATAGACAAGATGCATATAAAGTTTATTAAATTCCGAGTTACGGTTATTTAGTTATGAATTAAGCCATTTTAACATGTCGTTTATGCAAATTTAAACAAACAACATTTTTAAACATTTTAAACATGGATGAAAGTAGAATATTATGAAACTAGACGAAAATCTAAGCATTTTTCATATTTAAATCATTTTAAACTGATGCACTGTTTGAGAGGTATTAAATGCATGAACATGAGGGACTTTTCTGTAAAACTGCAGCTCACTGGATAAATAGACAAATTCGTAGAATAGGTAAAAAAAACTATACTTGGTTGAATCTGCTAGGTGCCAGATACTAAGCTGTGCTCAGGCAAACAAATAGGTAGAAAGGGGGTTTGCTCACCCATGGCCCAAGCCCAAGTTCACGAGGAGGGAGGTCAAGGCCGGCTGGCTTCGACTGGGCCTTGAGGTGTTGCAGCCAAGCGATGACAAATCAACGCGAGCGCTGATAGGGGAAGGAGCGGGCGAGCGGGCACCTCGTCAGGAAGCAGAGCAGTGGCGGTGACATAGCGATGCAGGGCATGGAAGCAAGAACGGGTGAAGCAGGGGTCGTGGGCACGACGGCAGCTACCAGCGAGTAGGCGACGGTGAGGTCGATCCTCCTAGATCAGCACGACAAGGAGGAAGACACGGAGCGGCGCGAGGAGGGACTTGGCGCGGGGCGGCGGTTCCCGTGGCATCGGAGGCCGGCGGACGGCAGTGAAACAGGCGGAGACAGCCGAGGTTGGCACAGATCCAGCTTGGCGGTACCGGGCTTGAGAGGAGTCCGTCGAGCATGGCATGGAGATCCTCCGTTCGTGGCGCTCGTGCGCGAGCATGCGCCTGAGAGGTCGTCGAGTGGGTGAGCGAAGCAGGGGACTTGGCGAGGAGCGGGCAGCAAACGGCGGGAAGGGGCGGTGGCTTGGTCATCGACATGGACAACGAGGCACCTGCTTCAACGGGGGTCAAGTCGACAGGGTCGACGGGGAAGCACGAGTGTCCATGGCCGGGGTTGGAGCTCCTGTGCTAAGAAAACATGAGGAGGCAATGGTGCTTAGAGAAAAGGGAAGGAAGAGAAGGTGTGTAGGGAGGAAGGAGGCAGTACGGGCCTACGGCAGGTGGTCGCCGACGGCGAGGTTCGCCCGAGCTGCGGGTCACGAGGAGGAGGAGCGCTCGGGCACTATTGCTTCTTGGGGTGGATCGCCAGGCATCTCCCGAGCGGGTTCTTGGGTGGAGGAGGCAGAGGTGAGTGAGGCCGTGGCCTCGATCCAACCTGGATCAAGCGCCGGCTAGCTACGGAAGAGCTCGAGGTCGGCTGTGTGGCTTCGCGTGGGAGGCTGGGAATGGAGCGGCGCAGAGAACAAGCAAGGTGGTGGGAGGCTGTGGTTGGTGAGCTGGATCGGGAGGGGATCCCGAGGAAGAAGGGACTAGAGGAGTGGCGGCGGCGCGATGGGATCGATGGGACAAAGCACCGGTGATCTAGGGTTGGACCTATATATATAGCAGTGGGATTAGGGTAGGGGTCATCTTACCCCTACGATTATAATCGGACGGTCTCAGATAAATAGGTTAAGGAGCCCAATTAAGAAAATGGAGATGTTTTGGGGATGTTTGGGGATTATCCGGATCCATCAGTAACGGCCGAGCGGTTCGGGTTCGGGAAAGTTTCGGACGCACGCGCGAGGGCAACTGTGGGATTTGCTGACAGTCAAAGGGTCAAACAACAATAGAATGGTTGGTCTTGGAACGGTCAACAAAGGCAACGCAAACCGAGGGAAGGTGATGAAGGCAAGGGAGAAACGACAACGATGAGTGAATGCAATTTTTTTGAAAAATGACGGCAACAGAGTGCCGATGCAATGCGAATGACGACCTGATGAAATGCAACAAACAAATAAAACACACGAAGATCACGAAAATATGGAAGTCTTCTCGAGTGTCGGTCTTCGGGTGTCACACCAGCATCCCCAAGCTTAATTCATACTTGTCCTTGAGTAGGTAAACGATAAAAGAAATCATTTATGAAGTGCGGATGCTAGTAAAGTGCACAAGTTTGATCAAAGAACATTTCAATCACTTTTCCTAGCATCATAACAACAATTCTTTCTTATAAAACTTCTCATGTTAAAGTAGCAACCAATTCACATGTTAAGGTTCAAACAATGAATTCTCTTGAAACTCAACAACCTATGTTCTCAATCACCAAGATTTTGTAATTCAACTTATTCAACAGAGTTTAAGTAAGAGCTTCACATACTCAACCATCATATATTCTTCTATGATTGCTAACACTCACCGCATACACATGAGCAAAACGTTTCAACCGGACACATAGAAATATAGGGGCTTATAATTTCGCCTCCCAACGTATTGACCTCAAGGGTGATGTCAACAATAATAACTCATGCTACCCGTATCCAACGGGATATATGTGCCTAGATATTTCCTCACCACATGATGCTTTCCAAAAGAGAAAAATGAAAAAGGAATGGAGATAAAAACTTTGACTCTTGCATGAAAGTAAGTACATAAAAGTAAAAGATTGGCCATTCGCAGATGGAAGTAGAGGTTGCCATGCACTTATTTGTTTGTATGCTCAACCCCTTAGTGCAAAAGAACGTCACTTATATTGCCCTTATGATAGCAACCTTTATTATGCAGTCTGTCCCTTTTATTCTTTGCCATCACAAGTTCATACAACGCTCAATTTTCTCTTACACTAAATGATCTAACACTTTTAGAAGAAATTTTTATTGCCTTATTACACCAATGACAACTTACTTGAAGGATCTTGCTCAATCCTTAGGTAGGTATGGTGGACTCTTGAAAATGAGATTTGGGTTTAAGGGTTTTTGGATACACAAGTAGTGTCTCTACCTTGTGCGGAATTTTTGGCTAGCAAAGATGGGGGGCAAGCACCACATGTCGAAGTATCTATGACAATATAACTTCTATGTGAATATGAACAAACATAAACCATTACATTGTCTTCATTGTCCAACATCAACAATTTTGGCATATAATATTTTGATGGGGGCTCACAATCACAAAAGATTTCAAAAATAGTGTATTTGCATGTGAAAGATTTTCTTCCTTATACTAATCATTCAGGAATTGCTTGTATGGCCAATATTGTGATTGTCAAGCTTCAAAAGACTTCACTTTATAAACCCAATGTGAAGCTACCACTAGGCATGATATGAACATATAATTTCAACTTCATGATAGTCAATTCATTCAACAATTTACTCATAGGATATAAGTGGAGCACAAGAGTAAATCACAAGCTACTCCAAAAAGATATAAGTGCAGATCAATCGAGTAGTTACATAAATGGGTAGATATTTGAGGACTCTCTCTTATTTAAAAACTTTCAGATCTAAGTGTTTTATTAAAACAACAAGGAAAACAAAATGACATTTGAAGATAGCACAACTCAAGTGAATAAGCAAAAACTTAGGCTCAACCGATACTAACCAATAAATGTTGAAGAAGAAAGGTGGGATGCCTAGCAGGGCATCCCCAAGCTTAGATGCTTGAAACTTCTTGAAATATTATCTTGGGATTCCTTGGGCATCCCCAAGCTTGAGCTTTTGTGTCTCCTTAATTCCTCTCATATCACGGTTTTCCTAAATCTTAAAAACTTCATCCACACAAAACTCAACAAGAACTCGTGAGATAAGTTAGTATAAATCAATGCAACACCTTATCATTCTCTACTGTAGTAAATCACCAAAATTATTATTAAATATTGCATACTAAATGCCTCTGCATATTTAATACTCCTATCCTCAAATAGAATCATTAAACAAGCAAACATATGCAAACAATGCAAACATAACGGCAATCTGCCAAAACAGTACAATGTGTAAAGAATGCAAGAGTATCAATACTTATTTAACTCCAAAAATTATGAAAATTTGACACACTGTAGAAAATTTATCAGAGCTTAGTATTCAAAAAGTTTCAGCATTTTATCACATTCTGACTTTTCCAGGGAGTTTTTGCAACAACGGTAAACTTTCTGTTTTGAAACAGTAACATATAGACTTGCAAAATAAACATGGTAAAGGCTATCCTTGGCATTTTTATTGAAAGTAAAGATGCAAAAAATTGTTCTAAATAACAGCAAGAAAGTCCTAACAAAATAAAATGCCGCTCCAAGCAAAACACATATCATGTGATGAATGAAAATATAGCTCCAAGTGAGGTCACCGATAATGGTGGAGACAAAAGAGGGGATTCCTTCCGGGGCATCCCCAAGCTTAGTTGCGTCGATCTTCCTTGAATATTACCTTGAGGGTGCATTGGGAATACCCTAGCTTAGAGTCTTATCACTCCTATTCTCCTCATATCGACACCTCACCCAAAACATGAAAACTTCAATCACACAAAACTTAACGGAACTTCGTGAGCTAGGTTAGTATGATAAAGAGCAAACCATTTCACTTTGGTACTGTCAAAGACAAGATTCATAATTGTTTCCACACAATGCCTACTGTAGCATATCAGTTCCACAATTTATATTGAGCAATATAAGCCACAGAAACTAGAAAACAAGCAAACTATGCATTGGAAACATAATCTGTCAAAAACAGAACAATTTGTAGTTATCTTTACTCCAACCATCTGTTGCCCTAGAGAGTCTTTTTTCCTGATTCTTTGATCCTGGTTTTTCTCTCTCTCCCCCGATCGTTTTGCTCGGTGTTTACTTTTTGGGATTTTGATCTATGATCAGTTTGCGTTGCCCGTCGCCGTCATGGACACCCGCACGCCTCTACTCCAACTTAGGCATCGATTACACCGGCATCTCATCGGATTGGGCGACTGGCGTGCCATGCAGCGGCCCGGAACAGCCGTCGTCCACATCTCCGTCTGCCTGTCCTCGCTGGGCGTCGTTGCATTGATCCAATCGGAAATCCTACACCAACGCCACCTCAATTCGGATACCCACGTGCAACCGTCATCCCTTTGGGCCGTAATGCCGTGGCCTACGGTCTATCGCTGCCCTGAGAACGTCCGTTCCAGGCCGTCTCCATGGCTCCACCGACCCTCGCATTGCCTCTGCGTCGCTCCACGGGCCGTAGCGAGTGTGGCATGTGGTTTGCGCCGCAGCGCGAGGCCGTCCTTGCGGCTGCATCAACTCGCCCGTTGTTGTTGCATCGCCCATTCGGGCAGCATCGCCATGGCCCGCGGTCCCTGCGCCGCCCCGAGGTCATCCCGCCGTTGCCCCGACCCAACCGCCCACTGCTGCGTCGCCCCTTCGACCCTTAGCGTCGCGACCGGTGGTCCGCTCCGCCGTCATCGCACATCGACTTTTCGTGGTATGTGCCTCACCGCCTCCCCTGGCACGGGAACGCCACCGTCCGCGATCTTCGTCATGCTGTCAGGGTTCCTCGCCTACTTCGAGTACCGTCGTCGCGCTACTAACCTAGATGCCGCTGCTGCCATCAGGTCGCCCCCGCCGCTCTTCTTCAGCCGTCACCGCTGCTACCCCCATAGCTGGTACCGGTCCACTCCCTTCGTCTTCATCCAACACCAACCCATCATCAGCGTCGCCATCATCTACCCCGACCACTTCGTCTACTCCGACCATCGTTGGTGACATCGTACCCAATGCCGATTGGTGCCACAGCCGTCATCGAGTCTTCTTCTCTGCTGGCCCCTCCGACTCCTCGACATGGCGTACAACTCATGCAGGTCCCTCTTCTATGCATGCCCGGTGCTGACAGCATCAATGCATGCCTTCATCTACGACGTGTCCCCGGGCCTGGCAAGCCAGGTGCATCGCTTCATCAACTTCGTCTTCGTCCGTCTAGGCATGCCCCATGCTAGCAACATTGATGCATGCATTCGCCCATGATGTGTCCCCGGGCTTGGCAAACCCAGCATGACGCGTCGTCAACAACATCTTCTTCCCGGCGCACCACTACTTCGACACCACTGCGCCCATGACTGACTCTGTGCCTCCTTGCACCCGCGGCTCCACGACGACTTCCTGGACACCGGCCACACCGACTCGACATCAACCACAACATTCTACGCACGGCTACCTCGATCACGGCTACACCACCTCCGCTCTTGGCTACCTTGACAAACGGCATAAAGGGCTACCACCTTGCTTAATCAACCTCGTCGGTTTCCACTCCAGCCATGACTTCCGTGATGCATCGACCATTATGACAGTGGGGGGGGGGGCGGTGTCCGTCGGCTTACCTTCAGATTCTTCTCTAGTCTCACCGTCTAGGTCGCTACCATTGTCACTGCTGGGGGATGTTGAGTATATTTAATTTTTTTGAAAATTAGGACAACCTGGCAATTTGTCTACTAATTTTCTACAAAAAGAATCAACATTTTATCACGCTTCTGTTAAAAATGATAATTATTTTCCTGTGCGCAAAAGCTTCTCTTTTTAGCAAGATCAAATCAATTATCACCATAGACCATCCCAAAGTTCTTACTTTGCACTTTATTGAAACGAAAGAAATAAGACATGGTTACCACAATAGCCTAATTAAGTGAACACATAAAAATAGTAGGTAAAAGTGTTGGGTTGTCTCCCAACAAGAGCTTTTCTTTAATGCCTTTTAAGCTAGTATGATGAGTTTAATGATGCTCACATAAAAGATAAGAATTGGAAAATAAAGAGAGCATCATGAAGCACATGGCAAGCACATTCAAGTCTAACCCACTTCCTATGCATAGGGATTTTGTGCTCAAACAATTTATGGGAACAAGAATCAACTAGCATAGGAAGGCAAAACAAGCATAACTTCAAAACATTCAAAACATAGAGAGGAAACTTCATATTTTCGCAATTCCTACAAGCATAACTTTCTCCATCATAATAATTTTCAATAGCATCATGAAGAAATTCAACAATATAACCATCACATAAAGCATTCTTTTCATGACACAAAAGAATAGAAAACTTATTACTCTCCCCATAAGCAAATGTCTTCTCATCAATACTAGTGGGAGCAAACTCAACAAAATAACTATCTTGAGAGTGAAAACTAAAATCATGATTACAAGTTTCATGGTTATCATTATTATTTATAGAGTACATGTCATCACCATAATCATCATAGATAACAATTTTGTTATCATAGTCAATTTAAGCCTCATCCAAAATAGTGGATTCATCATTAAATAAAGTCATGTCCTCTCCAAATCCACCTTCATTAATATAATCATCATAAATAGGAGGCATGCAATCATTATAACAAATTTGCACATCAAATCTTGGGGGACTAAAAATATCATCTTTATCAAATATATAACATCCCCAAGCTTATGGATTTGCATATCATTTGCATGATGGATATTCAAAGAATTCATACTAACAACATTGAAATCATGCTCATCATTCAAATTTTTTGTGCCAAACATTTTATTGACTTCTCCTTCTAACAATTGAGCACAATTCTCCGATCCATCATTTTCAAGAAAGATATTATAAAGATGATCAATAATATGATGCAACCTCAATTCCATTTTTAGTTTTCTTTTATAAACCAAACTAGTGATAAAACAACAAACTAAAAGATGTTATTGCAAGATCTAAAGATATACCTTCAAGAACTCACCTCCCCGGCAACAGCGCCAGAAAAGAGCTTCGTTGACGGGGTGTGAGTGCCGCTTACCTAACCTCCCTGGCAACGACGCCAGAAAAGAGCTTGATGTCTACTATGCAACTTTATTCTTGTAGACACATGTTGGGCCTCCAAGCGCAGAGTTTTGTAGGACAATAGCTATTTTCCCTTAAGTGGATGACCTAAGGTTTATCAATCCGTGGGAGGCGTAGGATGAAGATGGTCTCTCTGAAACAAACCTGCAACCAAATAATAAAAAGTCTCTTGTGTCCTCGACACACCAAATACAATTGTAATTTGTATAGGTGCACTAGTTCGGCGAAGAGATGGTAATAAAAGTGTAGTAATGATAGTGGATATTGACTTTTGTAGTAGGAAGAATAAAAAACAGCAAGATAGCAATTGATAAAATAGAGCACAAACGGTATTGCAATGCTTGAAAATGAGGCCTGGGGTCCGTACTTTCGCTAGTGCAATCTATCAAAAATGATAATCTAAGTGGATCGTATAACCATCCCTCAAAGCGCGATGAAGAATCACTCCAAAGTTCTTATCTAGAGAATAACATAAGAAGAAATTGTTTGTAGCTATTCTTTCCGATCAATCTATCCAAGAGTTCGTACTAAAATAACACCAAGTTATTTTTTCCGATCGATCTATGAAGAGTTCGTACTAAAATAACACCAAATCAAATTTAGACTCATAATACTCAATCCAAGACAAAGAACCTCAAAGTGTGCCCCAAGATTTCTATCGGAGAAACAAAAGACGATAATGTGCATCAACCCCTATGCATAGATTACCCCAATGTCACCTCGGGAATCCACGAGTTGAGTGCCAAAACATATATCAAGTGAATCACTATAATACCTTGCTGTCACCATAGGTATTCATATGCAAGACATATATCAAGTGCTCTCAAATCCATAAAGGTATTCAATCTGATAAAACAAAATCTCATAGGGAAAACTCAATTCATCACAACAAGATAGAGAGGGGAAAACACCATATGATCCAACTATATTAACAAAGCCCGCGATACATCAAGAATGTGGCATCAAGAACAAGAGAGGGAGAGAGAGATTAAACACATAGTTACCAGTACAAACCCTCAGCCCCGAGGGTGGACTACTCCCTCCAAATCGTGGTGGGCGCCAGGATGATGGAAATGGACACCGGTGATGATTCCCCCCTTCGACGGAGTGCCGGAACGGGTTCTAGATTGTTTTTGTTGGCAACAGAGGCCTGCGGCGGTGGAACTTCTGATCTACGGTTACGCCGATGGTTTTTGGGATATTTGGGAATTTATAGGGCGAAGAGAGGGTGCGGGAGGCCACCGAGGTGGGCAAAACCTACCTGGGTGCTCCTTGGCCCCCAGGCGCCCCTGGTGGGTTGTGGCCCACTCGGGGCACCCCCAGGTGCTGCTTTGGCCCACTGGTGGTCTTCTGGTCCATAAAAAATCCAAAAAAAGTTTTGCGGTATTTGGACTCCGTTTGATATTGATTTTCTACGATGTAAAAAACAAGAAAAAATAAGTAACTAGCACTAGGCAATGGGTCAATAGATTACTCCCAAAAAATGATATAAAGTTGCTATAAAATGGTTGTCAAACATCCAAGAATGGTAATATAACAACATGAATACTTCATAGCTTATAGATACGCTGGAGACGTATCAAGTCCTGGCAGGCCCTGCCGGGCGTTCTTGGAGGTTTTCTTCCGCGGGCGACCCCGTCCTCGTGAGGATCTCCTACCCGGCAAGGGAGGGTTTTCTCCTGGTGGTTTTTTTCATCTCCGGCTTCATCTTGGTCCTCTTGGTCTGCACGTTGGTCCTTTGAAGATCTCGATCTCTTGTACTTTGGCCTGATCTTGCTGCTGTAATCTTGCTCCTGTGCCTGTGCACAGTCTGGGCAACAGACCCAGTGTCCGTTGCACCAACAGAGAGGACAACCACCATCGCTTTGCATGTGGGCCAAAAATATGTTGAATACCCAAAATGCACAACTTTGATTGCCACATGCCTCAAAAACCGTGAAGTCCTCACACAGAGCGAGGTGCATGAAGCGTACCACATATGATTGTCCCCTTCCCCCTCTTCAACGCATACTATATGCTCCTACCATAATACAACCCAAAAAGAATCCTCCTCGATGGTGAAACTCATTAACCTCTCCCGATGTAGGTCAAAGTGATGCATGCATCAACAATGGCCTCATGGGCCCACAGATGGACGCGTCACATGTGAGTGTCCTAGCTTGGATAACCACCACCTGCATGCATTTGGCCCAAAGAGGTGTTTTGTGATGTTTGAATAGCCAATTTCACAACTTTGATGTGGCACATGCCTCGGAAACCAAAAAGTACCGACACTGAGTGAGATGTACTTGTTCACGGGCGCGTACGTATAGTATATATGCTAGTCCCCTCCCACCTCTTCGACGCGTACTATATATATAATCCCACCATAACACAGACAAAAAGGATTCTACCTTGCTGGTAAAATTAACCTCACTGCCGACTGTCCATCAAAGTGATGGACGACGACCTCGTGAGCCCACAGAAAGTGTCACGGGCGAATATCGATTGTCGTGTAGGACAATCATTGACTACATGTGGCCAAAACATGTATGTATGAAAGGGTTGTGTAATGTTTTGAATAACGAATTCACGACTCTGATATGGCACCTGCCTAACAAAACGGCCAACCATCACACGGTGGCTCACAACTCGTACTGTAGTACGAGCCACCCGCCACCCCCCAGACGCACACACCCACATCACACCATGAATCCACCACAACTACAATGCATGTTAAATTATCCCATAGTGAACATATGTTACCAAAGGAGAGACCTTTTAATTTCTAAAAAATAAAGATCATTAAGACGTTTTAGTAAATTGATTGATTTTGTAGGGGTATAATGTGCAAAAATCAAATTTGAGCTACACGCACACGTGACAGTGCACCTAAATGGATTGCAAAAACACATGTGTCTCACTGGGTGCATGTTTACTCCCCGTGCAAGCAATTTCAAACATTAAGAATCTTAATTTTTAAATTATAGTACATCCAAAACTTATTTGATGTTCATGAAACTTATCATGTTGTCATATGGACACCAATACAAAGTGGCATTGTACTTTTTTTGTCAACTTTGAGACCAGTTTCGATGTAATCTTTATCTTCTTACAAATGGGAGATTATTAATAATTGGGAACCAATATCCCAAACACATTATTTATTCGAACCGTGAGCATTAGACCAACAATGGATACATACCATGCTTCGGTTAAGCAATAAAGCGGCAACATTAATCATCCAAATAGAAAAACATTATATTTCCGCCACGCAACCCCGTGTGCCATGCTAGCAGGCGTGAGTTGATGTGACGCATGCGAGCAGTCCACCGTGCAAGATGACCGGCAGGCATGCCCACATGTGTGTGAATTGACGGAGGCATGCTCGCTGCACAGTATCATCGGTTAGCGTGCGAGTAGCTGTGTGAAATGGCGGTAGGCATGCCAGCACTCAGGTGCGCAGGCTCACTGGGAGGTGAGTCGGCGGTTTGACCGCCGCCCACCTCTCTCCTACTACCCCATATTAATGGTGCGCCCGAGCGGCCGCACCCCCCATCCTCGCCACACACACAATCCTATCTCCCTTCCATCCTCGACACCGCTCTTAGTCCTCAAAGCCGTTTGTGTATAAGGGTGCCGCCGAACCGCCCCATCGGAGGGAGTGGCGATGTCGGCGCTGCTGAAGCACCGGAGCACATCGTGGAGATGGAGATAGAGCTTGCCGTCACCGCCGGTGAGGTATCGCTGCACCCTGACATCATCGACGACATCGAGCTTCCACAGCCGGAGGCGGAATTCCACACTGACTCTAGTGACGACCCGGGAACGACCCCGGCGACGACTCTGACGACAACTCCGACGACGATGGGCAACTAGCTAGTCATCTATACCAATTTATGTGTCAAATAGATCCTAGGGTTTCTCTGGTTACCCCTGCCTCCCCCTTTTTTGAATAGAAATCCTATGGTTATGTTCTCCCAATCCATGAAATCTGAGTAAGTTTTGTTAGATCCATGTAGTTTATTTATTGTTTGAATGATACAAGTGATAAGCGATTAGTTGTTTCATTTGTGCAAATGATTTATGCTAGTAATCCAACTAGGGTTAGTGTTCGTGCTAATAATTCCTAGCCAGGACTTGAAAATTGATTTTGAATGACCTACATATATGTTTGTGCCTTCATTTTCTTCAAGATTGGTCTGTACATAGATGATTGTGCTTAAAAATCGAACCACAATATTTGTATATGTATAAAAATAGCCATAAATTCCTAATCCTACTTCACGGCATGTAAACATTGATTCGATGCCAAATTTTGGCAACTGCCAAATGTTCGCTAGAGATTAGTTTGTAAACATTAATTTGACGCCACATTTTTTACTATGTGTATAGGTGTGGGAATGCATAATATGCGTATGTGGAGGTACAAGAGGCAAATCCTGAGGGTGCTTTATGTGGGAATGCATAACATGCGTATTAGGACCTGGGACGGCGGCTATCAATGCCCATTTTGCAACCAAAAGCTTCACGACACATATGAAAGTGTTATGGTACATGCAAGAGGATGAGCCCTTGGCTCCCTCAAGCAGAAGTATTCTCGCAGGGTGGCGCACGCCACGTACGCCAAGTACCTGGAGAAGCTTCGGGATCATGCCGGCTGATGAGCTGAGATGTGGAATCAAACTATGTACGCTTGAGTATGCTTAATGATGGTTGATATATGTACTTATGGTTGAACTACGCTTGTGTACGCTTATTATCTATGTCTAAATATGTTTATTATATGTTTACTTATGTCTAAATGTGGGATATGGATGGAATCAATGCGGTTGATGGAATCTACCTCCGTCCTGGTTTATTGGTCCCCTTTGTAATTTGTGTTAAATTTTGACCAAAGATTTAACAGACAAAATGTTACTGCATGTCAGCAAAAAATATATCGTTGGATGTGTATTTGAACATAGTGTTCAATGATATAATTTTTGGTGACATGCATAAACATTTCATAGTTAAAGATGTGGTTAAAATTTGGTAGCAATTACAAAGGGGACTAATTAACAAGGACGGAGGTAGTACGTCAATCACACATGGTTCCCAAAATTGAAACCGTATGCAATGACTTTCATTTTGCCTGTTGCGTCAATCACACATGGTAGGCTCTAGCAAACCTTGCCTCTGAAATTCTTTGTGGGACAGAAAACCCTCACCACCCAATTCAAAAAAGAAAAAAGATAACCCTCACCATCCCCACATCACAAAAACCCTCACCCAGCCCGCCACCCCCTCCTGTCCCCTATTCACACCTGCACAAGCTCCTCCGCGTCTATGCATGGCACTGCCAATCATGGCGGCAACCACTTAGCTTGACGCCTTCCGCCGCCAGGCTGCTGACAAACCCCACCGCATTTTGCCACTTCTGCTTGCCGCCGCCTCTCACCATCGACTTTCTCGATGCTACTCACGGTCGACCCAGCTCCGCTCGGTTGGGGAATCCGTCTACTGAGTGTTCTTTCTCATGGACAACAAGGTAACTAATTTCATGAGATATTATCTCATCTCTTATCCCAGTTCATCTGCCTCCTTTAATCACCCGACCGAAATCGCCATGGATTCATTTTTATTCGAGATGATTTGTGGGTTCTCTTTCATTCATAGAGTCTACAGTGTGCGGACTGATACGTCTCCAACGTATCTACTTTTCCAAACACTTTTGCCCTTGTTTTGGATTATAACTTGCATGATTTGAATGGGACTAACCCGGACTGACGCTGTTTTTGGCAGAATTGCCATGGTGTTATTTTTGTGCAGAAATAAAAGTTCCCGGAATGACCTGAAAATTCACAGAGACATGATTTGGTATATATAAAAAATATTGAAGAAAGAATCAGCGTAAGGGGGCCCACACCCTATCCACGAGGGTGCAGGCCCCCCGGGGAACGCCCCTACCTCATGGGCCCCCTGAGGCTCCACCAACGTCAACTCCAACTCTATATATTCACATTCAGGGGGGAATCAAAGAGAAGGATTCATCACGTTTTACGATACAAAGCCACCGCCAAGCCCTAATCTTTATCGGGAGGGCCGATCTGGAGTCCGTTCGGGGCTCCGGAGAGGGGAATCCATCGCCATTGTCATCATCAACCTTCCTCCATCACCAATTTCATGATGCTTACCGCCGCGCGTGAGTAATTGCATCGTAGGATTTCTGGACGGTGATGGGTTGGACGAGATTTACCATGTAATCGAGTTAGTTTTGTTAGGGTTTGATCCCTAGTATCCATTATTTTCTAAGATTGATGTTGCTATGACTTTGCTATGCTTAATGCTTGTCACTAGGGCCCGAGTGCCATGATTTCAGATCTGAACATATTATCTTTTCATGAATATATGTGAGTTCTTGATCCTATCTTGCAAGTCAATAGTCACCTACTATGTGTTATGATCCGGTAACCCCGAAGTGACAACAATTGGGACCACTCCCGGTGATGACTGTAGTTTGAGGAGTTCATGTATTCACTATTGTACACCCATGATGTGGCTATATCTCCCACGTGTCGAAGCACGACTTAGAGGCATAACCGCATGGTAGGCATGTCGCAAGAGGGGTAATCTTTACACATCCCATGTACTGAATAAGAAAGGGATAAAGAGTTGGCTTACAATCGCCACTTCAAACAGTACATAAATATCATACAACATCTAGAATACAATCAAGGTACGACTATGGAACCAACATAAATAAAAACAACCCCAAATGCTAGATCCCAGATCGCCCCAACTGGGCTCCACTACTGATCAACTGGAAACGAAACAACAAAACGAACACGATCTTCATCGAGCTCCCACTTGAGCTCAGTTGCGTCACCTGCACTGGCATCATCGGCACCTGCATCTGTTTTGGAAGTATCTGTGAGTCACGAGGACTCAGCAATCTCACACCTGCGAGATCAACACTATTTAAGCTTATGGGTAGGATAGGGTAATGAGGTGGATCAGTAGCAAGCACTAAGCATATATGGTGGCTAACTTACACAAAAGAGAGCGAGAAGAGAAGCAAAGCACGGTCGAGAAACTAGAAGTGATCAAGAAGTGATCCTGAAACTACTTACATTCAAGCATAACACGAGACCGTGTTCTCTTCCCAGACTCCGCCGAGAAGAGACCATCACGGCTACACACGCGGTTGATTCTTTTTAATTAAGTTAAGTTTCGAGTTCTCTACAACCGGATATTAACAAATTCCCATCTGCCCATAACCGCGGGAACGGATTTCGAAAGTTCAAAACCCCGCAGGGGTGTCCCAACTTAGCCCATCACAAGCTCTCATGGTCAACGAAGGATATTCCTTTTCCCAGGAAGACCCGATCAGACTCGGAATCCCGGTTACAAGACATTTCAACAATGGTAAAACAAGACAAGCAAAGCCGCCCGATGTGCCGACATCCTGATAGGAGCTGCACATATCGCATTCTCAGGGAAACACCAGATTGTCCAAACTTCTGGTAGGCCAGCCCCGAGTTGCCCTTGGTGGACACCGGCGGCTGACAGGTTTGGACCAACACTTAGACAAGCACTAGCCCGGGGGGGTTAAAATAAAGATGACCCTTGAGTCTGCAGAACCCAAGGGAAGGTGATAGGTTGTTAGGCAAATGTAAAACCAAGGTTGGACCTTGCTGGAGGAGTTTTATTCAAAGCAAACTGTCAAGGGGTTCCCATAACACTCAACCGCGTAAGGAACACAAAATCAAGGAACATAACACGGGTATGACGGAAACTAGGGCGGCAAGAGTGGAACAAAAGACTAGGCATAAGGCCGAGCCTTCCACCCTTTACCAAGTATATAGATGCATTAATAAAATAAGAGAATCCCAACAATAACCATGTTCCAACATGGAACAAACTTCATCTTCACCTACAACTAGCAATGCTATAAGAGGGGCTGAGCAAAGCGGTAACATAGCCAAACAACGGTTTGCTGGGAAAGGTGGGTTAGAGGCTTGTCATGGAAATATGGGAGGCATGATATAGCAAGTGGTAGGTATCGCGGCATAGCAATAGAGCGAGCAACTAGCAAGCTGAGCGAGTCCTGGATTAGGGGGTCTCCGGACAGCCGGACTATATCCTTTGGCCGGACTGTTGGACTATGAAGATACAAGATTCAAGACTTCGTCCCGTGTACGGATGGGACTTTCCTTGGCGTAGAAGGCAAGCTTGGCAATACGGATATGTAGATCTCCTCCCTTGTAACCGACTTTGTGTAACCCTAGCCCCTCTGGTGTCTATATAAACCGGAGGGTTTAGTCCGTAGGACGACAGACAAACATACCATAGGATAGCTTCTAGGGTTTAGCCTCTACGATCTCGTTGTAGATCAACTCTTGTAATACTCATATCATCAAGAACCATCAAGCAGGACGTATGGCATTACCTCCATCAAGAGGGCCCGAACCTAGGTAAACATCGTGTCCCGGGCCTCCTATTACCATCCGCCTTAGATGCACAGTTCGGGACCCCCTACCCGAGATCCGCCGGTTTTGACACCGACATTGGTGCTTTCATTGAGAGTTCCACTATGCCGTAACCATAAGGTTTGATGGCTCCTTCGATCATCGGTAACGATGCGGTCCAGGGTGAGGTTTTCCTCCCCGGACAGATCTTCATATTCGGCGGCTTCGCACTACGGGCCAATTCGCTTGGCCATCTGGAGCAGATCGAGAGCTATGCCCCTGGCCATCATGTCAGGTTCGGATACTTAAACTACACTGCCGACATCCGCGGAGACTTGATCTTCGATAGATTCGAGCCCATGTAAGGTGTGCCGCACAGTCACGATGAGCACGACATAACTCTGCCACCGGACAGTGTTCGGGAGATCACATCTGCAACTACTCCGACTTTCAATCGGGAGCAAAATGCGTCATCTGAGAGCGGAGGGATAGACCCCGCCATGGAGGCTGCACTCTCAGTGGTGATGGATCCGGATACTGACTTCACCCCTTACGGGAGCCGTGTCACCGAACCACTAGATTCGTCTCCGGCCACGGACTCCGAGCCGCCTGCATCCATGCCTATCGAATCCGACTGGGCGCCGATCATGGAGTTCACCTCCGCGGATATCTTTCTGCACTCGCCTTTCGAGGATGTGCTAAATTCATTAAGGTCTCTCTCCTTATCAGGAGAACCTTGGCCGAACTATGTCCGGCTAGAATGGGACGCGGATGATGAAGAAATTCACGGCCCACCCACCACCCCCTTAGTAGCCACTGTCGACGATTTAACCGACATGCTCAACTTAGACTCCAAAGACATCGATGGTATGGATGACGATGCAGGAGACGAACAGGAACCACCGCCCATAGGGCACTGGACCGCCACCTCATCATATGATATATACATGGTGGATACCCCCAAAGAAGGCAATGGTGACGAAACAACAGAGGATGACCCCTCAAGAAGCAACCCAAGCGCCGACGTCAGCAGCGCCGCTCTAAGTCCCGCCATAGCAAAAGTAGTGATACCGGCACAAGAGACAATAACACTCCGGATTGTGCCGAAGACAACCACAATACCCTCCAGCATGATGTAGAGCCGGAGGATGAACGATCTAGCCCTCCAGAGCAGGCAGCAGATGGAGAACCGGAGGAGGGCAATTACATGCCTCTCTCCAAAGACGAGGCGAGCCTCGGCGACCAAGAATTTATCATGCCTGAGGATCCCATCGAGCAGGAGCACCTCAAGCGCCGGCTTATGGCAACATCAAATAGCCTGAAGAAAAAGCAACAACAGCTTCAAGCTGATCAAGACTAACTAGCAGACAGATGGACCGAAGTCCTTGCGGCCTAGGAATTCGAACTCGAGCGCCCCTCCAAGAGTTACCCAAAACGCAGGTTGCTACCTCACCTCGAGAGGAAGCATTGAAACCTCCATCACCAGTGTACGATGCGGCTGACTGGCCACCGCGTGCCCGAGCCAGAGAGGCGTTTCAGCCCAAAGTTCAGCCTGCACCCCGCCGCCACTCAATCAAAAATACCAAGGCCCGGGGCAACACACAGGACCTCCGAGACGTATTGGACAGTAGGGCAAAACTTGCAAGATCAATATATGGGTCACGGGGGCGCGTGCCAATGCGGGACGATGACCGTCGCGCCGGATACACTAAAGGTAAATCCAGCCGGGCCGAATACAGAAGACAAGACTCAAGTGAACTACGTCGTGATATAGCCCGGCACAGAGGCGCCGCACAACCCCTATGCTTCACTGATGAAGTTATGGATCGCGAATTCCCGGAGGGTTTTAAACCCGTAAATATCGAATCATATGATGGTACAACATATCCTTTGTATGGATTGAGGATTTCCTCCATCACATCCACATGGCTCGCGGCGATGATCTACATGCCATCAAGTACCTCCCACTAAAACTCAAAGGACCAGCTCGGCATTGGCTGAATAGCTTGCCACCAGAGTCCGTCGGCAGTTGGTGGATTTGGAAGAGGAATTCCTTGACAACTTCTAGGGCACTTATGTGCGACCACCAGATGCTGATGACTTGAGCCATATAACTCAACAGCCAGGGGAATCGGCCAGGCAATTCTGTACATGGTTCCTAACAAAGAAAAACCAAATTGTCGACTGTCTGGATGTAGAGGCCTTAGCAGCATTCAAGCATAACATCCATGACGAGTGGCTTTCCCGGTACCTCAACCAAGAGAAGCCGAAGTCTATGGCAGCCCTGACGACACTCATGACCCGCTTTTGCATGGGCGAGGATAGCTGGCTGGCTCACAGCAACAACACATCATGGAATCCGGGCACTTTGGATACCAAAGATGCCAACGGCAGAACACGTCGTAACAGATCAAAGCACTGCAACAACAGTGATAACACCGATGACACGGCAGTCAATGCTGGATTCAGAGGCTCTAGAACCAGTCAGTGGAAAAAGCCATTCAAAAGAAGTACTCCGGCTCCATCCAGTTTGGATCGCATACTGGATCGCTCGTGTCAAATCCACGGCACCCCCGGCAAGCCAGCCAATCACACCAACAGAGAATGCTGGGTGTTCAAGCAGGCCGGCAAGTTAAATGCCGAAAACAAGGACAAGGGGCTACATAGTGATGACGAGGAGGAGCCCTGGCCGCCGAACACGAGACGACAGAAGGGATTCCCCCACAAGTGAAGACGGTGAACATGATATACGCAACCCACATTCCCAAGAGGGAACGGAAGCATGCACTAAGGGACGTCTATGCGATGGAGCCCGTCGCCCCAAAGTTCAACCCATGTTCCGCTTGTTCGATCACCTTTGATCGCAGGGACCACCCCACTAGTATCCGTCATGGCGGATCCGCCGCACTGGTCCTAGACACCATCATCGATGGATTTCACCTCACTCGAGTCCTTATGGACGGTGGCAGCAGCCTGAACCTGCTCTATCAGGATATAGTGCGAAAAATGGGTATAGATCCCTCAAGGATCAAACCCACCAAAACCACCTTTAAGGGCGTAATCCCAAGTGCAGAGACCCATTGCACGGGCTCAATCACACTGGAAGTGGTCTTAGGGTCTCCGGACAACTTCCGAAGCGAGGAGTTAATCTTTGATATCGTCCCGTTTTGCAGTGGCTATCATGCACTGCTCGGGCGAACTGCATTCGCAAAATTCAATGCGGTACTGCATTACGCATACCTCAAGCTCAAGATGCCAGGACCTAGGGGGGTCATAACAGTGAATGGAAACACAGAACGCTTGCTCCGCACGGAGGAGCACACTGCGGCCCTCGCAGCAGAAGCACAAAGCAGCCTTTTTAAGGCAAACCACTAATTCGGCGATACAGCCCCCGGACACCTTCAAGCGAGTCCGGAGTAAACTGCAACATGATCGCCTGGCACGTTCAGAGCTCACCTAGCAATTCGGCCCCCGTCCTAGTCCCAGTCAAGTGACGAAATCCATGCCGTGTGTACATAATTACGCACTAAAAATACCGTGGACATAGGCGGGGCACGATCAGGGCACGTCCCGCAATGCGGTTTAACCGCCCTAGAGGCTGTATACCTTTATCATTCTTTCTCTTTCAGGACCTAACTCTCTGGAAGCATTTTCCGGCAGTATGATTGCCGGACACATTATGGGAAGGAAAAACCAAGGAGGCAAGAAGCTAAGATGTACACGGCAACCCTCAGGTGGTCTCTAGTAATACTCGATATACCCGCTTTCTACTTTCCATACGCAGCTTGCCCTTGGATAGGACACGTCAAACAGTCCTACTTTCTGTTATGGCATTACTTGTATCAGTATGCTTCGACGTATTATTTAAATAACAATGCATAACATTAGTCTATTATTGCATTATTCATCCCCTTTTTCTTATATGTTCATTTACGACAATCTGCACCCGTACATTTGGGTACAGTCAGTACGCCAGGGGCTTCCATTTACCCCATAATATGGCGCGAGAAGTCCGAACACTTTCGACAGTGCGGCACCCCAAACTTATAGCATTATATGCATCAGCTCCGAATCATGTCTTGGGTCAATAGTTGGGTTTCCCGGCCCATGCTTTGGTACCTTACGTTCCGCTATATCAGCTAAGGTAGCAGCGGGAGAACTACTACGATTGTGTCCCGGTTCTTCTGGACAAGCACCTCAGTAGAGAAAGCCGAAAACTAATAGTCATGATAAGGCGAGAGCTGGTCGCCGTTCGCGAGGTCTCAAGTACTTAAAGACTTTTTCCGCTTCGGGCGAGGAGTCGGCCTTGCCCGCCTTAGGCATGTATAGTGCCCCAAATTCGGCCTTCCGGATACTAGGGGCTTCGCCAAAATTTAAAATTGTAGACTTCTATGGCTAAGTGAGAGTGATAAAGCCTTATAGTCCGATTGCCTGGTTCGTTGTGCTGAACACCTCCCTCGAAGGACCCAAAATTGGGATAAAGAGTGCTCAGGTTCATCTTGAACACCCTAGTACTAGTTACATCGGGGCAGAAGCCAACGACTGGCCAACTCTCAGATTTTATAAACAGCCGCACAGAAGGTAATATTTTAAATAAAATAAGTGTTACATAGCTCAAATGAACTCGTTTCACATAAAAGGACCACACGAGTATGTTCATTCAAAAATTACATCCCTGGCACATTCATCTGCCACAAGGCGGGAACCCTTCAGGACACTCTCATAATACATTTCGGGGCAGCGATGCTCCTTGCCCTCTGGCGGCCCCTCCTTCACCAGCTTCACGGCGTCCAGCTTCGCCCAATGCACCTTCGCCCGGGCAAAAGCCTTGAGCACACCCTCGATGCAGACGAACATCTTTATGACTTCCAGCCATGGGCAGGCATCCACAAGCTGCCTCACCAGACTGAAGTAGCTGCCGGGCAGGGGCTCGCCAGGCCACATCCGGACTATAAGGCCCTTCATGGCCTGTTCGGCCGCCTTGTGAAGCTCGACCAAATGCTTCAGCTGGTCGCTCAAGGGCATTGGGTGTTCTGTCCCAGTATACTGATACCAGAACAACTTCTCCGTCGAGCTCCCCTCCTCAGCTCGGTAAAACTCCGCGGCGTCCAGTACACTGCGTGGAAGATCTATGAATGCTCTTGGAGAGCTCCGAACTCGGGTAAGTAAAAGGAAAGTTTCCTTCACATGCTTGCTTTGCATAATGAATGCCTTACCCACTGCTATCTTCTTCATCGCATCAATCTCCTGGAGGGCCTTGTGGGCTTCAGCCTTGGTGCTCTGGGCGCTTTCGAGCGCCTTCGCAAGCTCGGACTCTTTCGTCTTAGAGTCAAGCTCCAAGGAGTTGTGTTTTTTGGCGAGAGCCTCGAGCTCTTGCTGCACCTCGCCTACTCGGGCTTCTTGCTTTTCCCGCTCAACGTGCTCCTTGGCCGCTTTGTCTTCGGCCTCGGACAGCGCCTTCTTCAGGGTCGCCACTTCGGTCGTGGCCCATGGAAAATCCATGATGATCCTATTACTTTACACCCGAACTTCTTTTTAAATATATATACAAAGGTATTGCTTACCTTTGCTCTCCTCCAGCTGCCTCTTGGTAAGGCCGAGCTCGTCCTCGGACCGCTCCAGGTCCTGCTTCAATGGAGAGACCTCCGCAGTACGCGTGGCAGCGGCCAGAAGTGAAGCCTGCACATACACAGAGACATATTCTGATGAGACTCCTGAGTTATCATTTGATCCTCTATTCGACCTTTCTTTGCGAATGCCAAAGAGAGCATCAGGAGCTACTATCTATGCAGTAATATTTTTCCTGTATTTTCATTGCTTACCTCAAAGCCTGTTAGGAGGCTAGCACAAGCTTTGGTCAGTCTATTTTTGGCGGAATGAACTTTCTCAATCACCACACTCATGATAGTGCGGTGCTGTTCGTCGATGGAAGCGCCGCGAAGCGCCTCCAGCAAGTTGTCCAGTGCCTCTGGCTGGACAGAGGTCACCGTTACGGGCGTCTTGCCCCTCTTAATGGGGGGTCGCCTGCTAGAGTCTGGAACCACCGAAGGTTCTGGCGCAGTCTTTGGCTAGGGGCCGAACTTGGAGCCCGTGGGAATTTTGCTCCCTTTGCGCCCAGGGTCCAGAAGGTTGCCTCGAGGCGCCCCCAGGACTACCTCCCCTTGGCCCGGTGCCTATTGAGACAACACCTCGACATTGTCTGTAGGGCAAGGGGTGGAGGCAGTCGGAAGTGAATCGTTGTTCATATCCGATGAGTCCAAAGAACCGTCCGACGAAGATACGACGATGCGGGCTCGGTAAGGGCTGCATAATCATATTCAGCATAAGAAGAAGCAGTGCAATAAAACATACCATGAATTACTATGGTATCCGGATACTTATGACTTCGCCAGGGGCTTGTCCTTGGGGAACCACTCATCGTTGCTGTGGGCAGCCGTTGTGGAGCAGTCCGGATGGAGGGTCCTTCCCTTCTTAGACCCTTCGGCCTCCCCGGTTGGGTTGGCCTTCCTTTTCTTGTCTCCCCCGACTGGGGGGATAACTCCCCTCCTCCTCCTCCTCCTCCTCATTTTCGTGGGAGGAGTGCGCGTCGGAGTCATCGGACGATGAGTCCGATACAACCTTGCGCTGGAGACCCTTTCGGGTCCCCGTGACCTTCTTCTTGGTCTTCTTCACCGGCACCTCGTAAGGTGTCGGAGCCAGCATCTCCATCAGGAGAGCATCTGCAGGATCTTCAGGCAGGGGGGCTGGGCAATCGAGTTGCTCCGCTATCTTTATCCAGTCCTGTTAATGACAAGGAGGCTTAGATCCCGCACATGATTTAAACTGGGGCAAATAAATACCCTGTCAGATATAAAAACTTACTGGATTGGCACAGCGCTTTGCGCTGAGTCCGCGGTCCTCGGTGAGGGAAGGAGGTACCTCGGCGCCCTTGAACAGCACCCTCCAGACGTCCTTGTGCGTCGTGTCATAGAGCTCTCGCAGCGTCTGGTGCTTGGCCGGGTCAAACTCCCACAAATTGAATGCCCGTCGTTGACATGGGAGAATCCGGCGGAAGAGCATGACCTGGACCATGTTGACGAGCATGATTTTCTTGCTCATCATGTTCCTGATGCAGGTCTGGAGTTCTGTCAGCTCTACCAAAGAACCCCAGGACAGGCCCTTCTCTTTCTAGGAGGTGAGCCGCGTGGGGATTCTGGATCGAAATTTGGGGGCCGCCACCCAGTTGGTGTCGCGCAGCTCGGTGATGTAGAACCACCCTGATTGCCACCCCTTTATGGTATCCACATAGGTGCCCTCGAGCCAGGTGACATTAGGCATTTTGCCCACCATGGTGCCTCCGCACTCTGCTTGCTGGCCGACCACCACCTTCGGTTTAACATTGAAGGTTTTCAGCCATAGGCCGAAGTGGGGCCTGATGGGGAGGAAGGCCTCGCACACGATGATAAACACCGAGATGTTGAGGATGAAATTGGGGGCCAGATCGTGAAAATCCAGCCCGTAGTAAAACATGAGCTCGCGGACAAACGGGTGGAGGGGAAATCCCAGTCCGCGGACGAAATGGGTAAGAAAAACCACCCTCTCATGGTGTTCGGGCGTAGGGATGATCTGCCCCGCATCTGGCAGCTTATGCGCGATATCCGCGGCCAGATATCCGGCTACCCGTAACTTCGTGATGTGCTCCTCCGTGACGGAGGAGACCATCCACTTGCCTCCTGCTCTGGACATGCTTGGAGTGGTTTGAGAAGAGGAACGCGAACTTGGGTGCTGAAGCTCAAGTGTGTGAGAATGGATAAGCGAGGAGGTAGAAGGCGTGGGTAAAAGGGGTGAATCCTTGTCCCTTTATAAGGACGGAAGAGGCGATGCGCCTCCGCACTTGCCTGGTAAAATCGCTTCTTTCTTTGGCGCCGTAATTGATGGCGCGGTTGGGTTACCCACGTCCGTATTGATGAGAATCCCGTAATATGGGGCACACAATCTCTGCTTCGACAAGACGTGTCAAGAAAACCGCCTCGCAATATATGCGGTGCTGGTTGAGAAAAACGGTTCGAATAAAGACCGGGCCATGACATGATGTCATGCTGTCAAACGTGTCAGCATATTGGATTTGTGGAAATGTTATCCTCTCTATGGTGGTATGTGGAACTTGTTTTGCAGAGCTGGACACTATCCTTGTGTTCAAAATCTTCTATGGAGTATTCGGAGGAGGAACCCGCCTTGCAATGCCGAAGACGATACTTCGCGCCGGACTCATCGTCATTGAAGCCTGGTTCAGGGGCTACTGAGGGAGTCCTAGATTAGGGGGTCTCCGGACAGCCGGACTGTTGGACTATGAAGATACAAGATTGAAGACTTCGTCCTGTGTCCGGATGGGACTTTCCTTGGCGTAGAAGGCAAGCTTGTCAATACGGATATGTAGATCTCCTCCCTTGTAACAGACTCTGTGTAACCCTAGCCCCCTCCGGTGTCTATATAAACCGGAGGGTTTAGTCCGTAGGACGATAGACAATCATACCATAGGCTAGCTTCTAGGGTTTAGCCTCTACGATCTCGTGGTAGATCAACTCTTGTAATACTCATATCATCAAGAACAATCAAGCAGGACGTAGGGTATTACCTCCATCAAGAGGGCCCGAACCTGGGTAAAGATCGTGTCCCCTGCCTCCTGTTACCATCCACCTTCTACGCACAGCTCGGGACCCCCTACCCGAGATCCGCCGGTTTTGACACCGACACAAGCAAAGATAGGAGTGATTTCGAGGGTATGGTCATCTTGCCTGAGATCCCGCAAGGAAGAAGAACGAGTCCGTGAAGAAGACAAATGGACGGAGTCGAACAGATCCTCACAACTCCGGAACGAAACCGAAGCTAACGAGAGAAGCAACCTGGAAAGAAGCAAGCAACATAGTAAACAACCATCACATAAACATGGCATGATGCACAATCAAGTATGATGCATGTCCGGTTTAAAGAGGCATAGCATGGCAAAGAGCACAAACAATACTACAAATTAAGTGGAGCTCAATATGCAACGAGTTGCATATTGGCGAAACACCACATCAATTATTTAGTTCTCTCTCGTTTATGTACCCAACAATATTAAATTTTATTAAACATGGTGAAGCATGAGTAGAAACATAGTTAGGCATTTAAAATGAGGCCGGAAACAACAACAACAATTCCAGTAAATCCCCATATGCATTATTAATTTAAGCAAACAATAATTGAAACATTCTTGATGTTGTTATCATGATGCGGATGACCTTGCAAGTTTTATGCAATATTTATAAAAATGTTTACATGAGCATAATAAGAAGCATTTGTCACGGTGGTGGAAAGAAAGGGTGCCACGGTGACGAATTCGAAAATGATGCCACGGGTTATACCTTCGAAGCGTGCATTTCGAAGTGGGTCGGTTCGTAGAGAAAGTAGTCGTTCACGGGTCATCAAGGGAAGTAGTGGTTCATGTTTTGTAGATGTTCGGGCGGCGGTAGTGGTACACATTTCGAAGATGAACTTGACAAACTCGAATCCCTTCGGGGTTATCATGTTACTTGGGGTCTCTGGACCCGCCGGTCTCGTTCTTGCGACATTAGTTGAACTTGAAGTTTTTGGTTCATGGGTCTTCGGCGATGGTAGTCGTTCCAGGCATCGGGCGTCGAGGTACTTGGCAACAACCGGGGTTTTTGACGATCCAGTGAGACGACATGGTCTGGGGAAGTCTTGATCTTGATGGTTGATATGTCTCCGCCGTATCTACTTTTCCAAACACTTTGCCCTTGTTTTGGACTCTAACTTGCATGATTTGAATGGAACTAACCTGGACTGACGCTGTTTTCAGCAGAATTCCTATGGTGTTATTTAGTGTAGAAACAAACATTCTCGGAATGACCTAAAACTTCATGGAACATCTATTCGGAAATAATAAAAAATCCTTGCAAAAGATGAAGACCAGGGGGTCCACCACCTGTCCACGAGGGTGGGGGGCTAGCCCCCCTACCTCGTGGGCCCCCTGGAGCTCCTCCGACCTCAACTCCAACTATATATATTTGCTTTCAGGGAGAGAAAAATCAGAGAGAAGGATTCATCACGTTTTACGATACGGAGCCGCCGCCAAGCCCTAAAACCTCTCAGGAGGGCTGATCTGGAGTCCGTTTGGGGCTCCGGAGAGGGGAATCCATCGCCATCATCATCATCAACCGTCCTCCATCACCAATTTCATGATGCTCACCGCCGTGCGTGAGTAATTCCATCGTAGGCTTGCTGGACGGTGATGGATTGGATGAGATCTATCATGTAATCGAGTTAGTTTTGTTAGGGTTTGATCCCTAGTATCCACTATGTTCTAAGATTGATGTTGCTATGACTTTGCTATCCTTAATGCTTATCACTAGGGCCCTAGTGCCATGATTTCAGATCTAAACCTATTATGTTTTCATCAATATATGAGAGTTCTTGATCCTATCTTGCAAATCTATAGTCACCTATTATGTGTTATGATCCGTTAACCCCGAAGTGACAATAATCGGGATACTTACCGGTGATGACCGTAGTTTGAGGAGTTCATGTATTCACTATGTGTTAATGCTTTGGTCCGGTACTCTATTAAAAGGAGGCCTTAATATCCCTTAGTTTCCATTAGGACCTCGCTGCCACGGGAGGGTAGGACAAAAGATGTCATGCAAGTTCTTTTCCATAAGCACGTATGACTATATTCGGAATAACTGCCGACATTACATTGATGAATTGGATCTAGTTCTGTGTCACCCTATGTTATGATTGTTACATGAAGAACTGCATCCGGCATAATTCTCCATCACCGATCCATTGCCTACGAGCTTTCCATATATTGTTCTTCGCTTATTTACTTTTCTGTTGCTATTGCTATCATCACTACAAAATACCAAAAATATTACATTTGCTACCGTTAACTTTTGCTACCATTACCACTACTATCATATTACTTTGCTACTAAATTCTTTGCTGTAGATATTAAGTTTCCAGGTGTGGATGAATTGACAACTCAGCTGCTAATACTTGAGAATATTCTTTGGCTCCCCTTGTGTCGAATTAATAAATTTGGGTTGAATACTCTTCCCTCGAAAATTGTTGCGATCCCCTATACTTGTGGGTTATCAATGGTCTCGATCTCCAAAGTGGCACAAGGAGAGATGCATGGTCATGGTCATCTCGGACCTAGGGCTCCATGATGGTGCCATGGTGGTCTTGTAGCAGCAGCCAGTGCATCAGGGAGGAGATGGTCGTGGCGAGGCGATCAGGGGCATGAGGAAGTGGTCCTGGTTGCGACAAGAGAGGTAGCGGGGCGAGGCCCTTGCCGGACGGAGCTGGAGCAAGAGAAGGGGTCAACGCCCGGTGACGAGGTGCCGTGCCGGGAGCTTCGAGCTCGGTCGACTGCGGCCATGGAGGACGGCGGCGCGGAGGCGGGGCACTTGAGGGCGCGACGCGGAGGCGGCTCGTGTGAAGGGAGAGCGACGGGGAGGCATGGGCGAGGAGGTGGACGCCTGCAGTGGCTGCTCCGTGGCAGGAGGCCATGGCGAGCAGGCGGTGGCCATGGATGGCAACGCAGCATGGCGGCAAGCTCGCGACAGGCTTCCTGCCGGGTGCGGAGGACGGCAGATGTGGGGGACGGCGCCATGGAAGGTGGTTGGAGGTGGCGCGGTCGGGGACTAGCGCTGCAGAGGGAGGCGCGCGCGATCGAGAGGGAGAGATGGAGATGAGTGAATGAGGGAGAGAGGGATGGGGATCGAGCGAAGGAGCTCCTCTCCCTCGGCTCGATGAATGCGGGCGTGTGTGGCGGCGGTCGCTGGAACGAGGGGAGGAAGAGACCGAGAGAGGGAACGGGCTCTAGGGTTAGACGGGGGAGTGGGCCTTGGGAGGCCGGCCCAATAGAGGAAGAGATGCGCCAAGGGAGGCCGGGGGCTGGTTGGGTTGTGGGGAAAGGAGGGACCTGGACTCTCTTCTCCCTCTCTCTCTTTAAAACTTATTTCTTTAACAGAAAAGAAATTAGAGAGAGGAAAAGGAAAAGAGGGTTAGGGAAGGATTTTGCGCATGGGGCTAATTTTCCCGAACTCACAAAAATATGCTCGTTCGGAGAAAAATAGAAAAAGCCAGATCAAACAAAAAGAATTCAAACTCATTTGAATTTAATTCAAATGGGAATGAACTGGTACAAGGTTTTTGGAATGTCCAAAAATGTTGAGAATTTTTGGTGGAGCTCCGGAAAAAGAAGAAAGGTTATATGGCAAAGTTAGAGGCCAAGAGTTTTGATAACAAAGGCATTTGGATTTTTGCAAGTGTGTTATGGGAATTCCAAAATAAAGGAATATTTATTATAGCTCCCTAATATTGGGATATATGTTGTAAAGAGAATCACCACATGAATTCCCTCGGTTTAAATGGACCGAAGATCCATGCAATTTATTTAAGAGAATTTTAGTTAGCTTTGAGAAAAAGATGGCATGATGACATGATGCAATGCAAAATATGCAAAGAGGAATGCAACAAGCAAAACAAAACACATGACGAAACTCGGAAACCCTAGAAGGCATCTATAGCTCCGGTCTTGGGGCGTTACAACACTCCACCACTACAAGAGGATCTCGTCCCGAGATCTAGGGCGGCACCGGAGAGAAACGGAAGAGGAAGAGAAAAGGTAAAACTAAGTTTCTTCTTTGACAAACGAGGGAAACCAAAGAACCTTGAAAGGTTAAACCATTTCGAGAAAAGAAAACAACGGAGATGAACGAAGTTGAAAACACTCCATTAGAAAGGAGGAACAAGGAACATTACAGGAACCTTGTAGGTTGACAGACATAAGAAAAGGGTTGCAATGGACAAGACGTACATGCAAGCACTCCCGTAGAAACGAGATGTACAAGGGACGATAAAAATCAATTACGACAACACTCCGGTTGGGAATGGAAGAAAAAGAATATGAGCTTTGCAAAATGAAAGCACTTTGATGAGAGTCCGGTTAGAAGAGGAATGATAGACACAACACTCCGGTTAAAACAAGATAGGGAAGGAATAAGAATGATATAATTTGGACATCACTCCAACTATAAATGGAAGGAGTTGAACATGAACTTGACAAGATAAAAGGATACTTGATGAAATCAACAACACACTGGCTCCGGAACTATTGAAAGAATGGCACAGGGGTAAGAAAGATTTCGGACATCACTCCAGTTGAGAAGGGAGGTAAAACTTCATAAGATGAGAGAGCTCGAATGAAAACATGACACTCCGGTTAAATGGATAAGCAAAGGAAAGAACATGATCTTTGTCAAAAATGGGATGATGGATCAAAGTGTTCAACATCATAATGCCTCCGGAACAAACAATCGAACGGACTGAAAGTAACGAAGAAGAAAACAACATCTTCTACGTGGAAAGAATTTGAAAGCGTCCTTAGAAAGAAGGATTGAATGGAGTTGTTGAAAATTAAACAACAAAAGAATAAGGTTGTTGTGGGCTTATGGAAAAACATCTCAAAACTATGAGGTGAAATTCTGCCCTAAAGGAATCAATTGCTTGCTTGAGAGCAATGAAGAGATGAAAACCTCTTTCGTCGCGAGAATAGGAGGAAACTTGGATTATTGATAAGCACCACAATAGCAACATTCCTTAGGGAAGGCTTTAGGTGAAATATAACCCAAGATAACTCCAATAAAGATATTGATGGATTTAAAATTCCTTATTCTTGACAACACGTGAACCGCGAAACAAGAATGGAAATTGTCAAGAAAAGATATAGCACCACCTCAAAAGATAAGGTAGAAAGAATCGCACTTTGGAATGCACGATGAAGAATAATTGAACTCCTCAAAACAAACATCTGTTGAGCACCATGTTTATTTTAGAGTATAGCTTTACGGATTATAACTTCGAGAGAAATCTTGAAGAACAATTGAAGAATGAAAAGAATCCTTGAAGAACTACCATGTAGAGCGTCCGTGAAGAACTCCGGTAATAAAAGGATGATGAAAAGAAGTGAAGGATGAAAAGAATAAGAATGAAGCCTTCACTACAAAAGAAAGACACATCTGTGACATTTTGGGCCGAACGAAATTTTTTCCTGTCATACATATGACACTTCTATGACGATAATTGTTACAAAACCCGGTATCATCATATATGTGGTGGGCTCCTACTTCTATGACAAAAAATCATGACAGAAAATGGGCTTTTTGTCCTGGGCGGGCCGGAGACGCAGCTGCATGACATTATTTAGGCCGTCCATGAAGGAAAAAACCGTGGTAGAAACGAGGGCGAGGAAAATTTCGAGGAGTTCCCAGTTTCAGTGGGAGGTCGGGGGCCGAGCGATGCGTGTTTGTCTCATACAAGTACGCACATGTGTGCGAGGCGTTGGCTCTAAATGAACCCAGGCGAGGCGTTGGGCTCTAACTGAACCTGAGTGATTGCACTGCAGGCTATGCGTTACTGAACCCGAGCGATCGATCGATGGCTATTAATTGAACCCGATCGAGCGATTCCTTCGCTACTGCTGCTAACTGAAGCCGATCGAT
>NC_041382.1:247023651-247041798 GCF_002162155.2 Triticum dicoccoides | reverse complement strand
CGATCAACAGGACCCCCGTTTCGATCATAGGAGGTCAGTTTCCTCCGTTTTGCGGTACGCCACACCCCTCCCGATCAACAGGACCCTGTTCCGAATGTAGGGGGTCCGTTTCCTCCGTTTTCCGATACGCCTGGCCTCGTTTCCATCGCCTGTTCTGTCCAAGCCCTCCTGATGAACATGACCACGCATTCCGTTCCGACCCAGCCGGTTGGCTCCCATGTGTTCCATTGCCTCCAGATGAACACGACGCATTCCGTTGCCTCCCCATGAACACGACGCATTCCGTTGCCTCCCCATGAACACGACGACGATGTTGTTTCTCCGTTCCGACCCAGCCATGTCAACGAGCCCTCGCCGTACGTATGCACGAGTAGGCGTTCGAGACCCCGCTCGTATGTACACATACGTGGCCGTATTTTCTTTCTTGCACCCAGGCCTCTATACGTACGTGTACATGCTACGTGCGCGCCTCTACTACGACACGTGCGCGCCTCTACACCCACCAGTATATATGTACGTACATGTTTGCGACCAGAATGACAATGCTACGTACGCTTCGACCAGGTGGGTCCTGACTGTCACACACTTCCTTGCGTGCGAAGACGTAGCTGGTGGGTCCCAGCAGTAAGGGGGGTGAATCACTTTGTTTTTTTTGCCCGGACGCACTTCCTTATGTGCGAAGGTGTAGCTGGTGGGTCCCAGCAGTCAGGGGGAAAACTTTTTTTTGCGAAATGCAGTGGCCCGTCCGACGGGTCCCCGCTGTCAGGTGGAGGAATAATTATTTTTCACGTAATAAGGAGGCACATCCTTGCTGCGGCCGTGGACCCAGTTGTCAGCGTCTCCACGCACAGTACTCTTCCGATGGATGTCGGTCGTTGACCACATTGACCACGCCGCGCTGAGAGCACCATGGAGGTGGACGACGGCGAGGCCTAGGAAGGGGACGACACGGAGGCAGGGAAGACTCGACAGTTGTTTCCCACGCGGAAGGGAGTACGACTATACGAGGGTTTACTGGTTCGTCTGCAGTCGCCGGAGAATAACAGCAGGTGTGGGTGAGTAGAGGGATGGCTAGGCCAGTGATGGGAGTACGGTGGGCTGGTGAGGCCTGCGCGGCAGCACAGCCGGCCACGGGGAGGAGGGAGCAGGCAGTCTCGCCGGCGCTTGTTTGAGCGGCTGGAGCAGGAAGAGCAGACATTGAAGAAGCACGACGGCTATTGGATGGACATCCAACAGTCAGTGCTTGTGCATCAACCTTTTTTAGGAAAGCCACAAATCTGTGGAAAACAGCATACAACCCATCTGCCATTATTTCTAATAATTTCCAGCCCATTTGCTAATTCTTAAGGTTTTTTTTGGAGCCCATATTCTTTTTTTAGCATTACAGCCCATATTGTGGCCACGGTTAAAAAATTATACGAAATTTTGCATATTTCGGTGCCGTCCGAACCGTTTTTAATCCCGAAATTTCGACTCACATTCAAACTGATTTTAAAAATAAATGTATATCAATATAAAATTCAACTAATTCTCCACACATAAAAATTAATGTAATTTAAAATCTTGAAATGAAAAAAAAAGATATTTGAAACTAATTGCCGGTTTGATGTGTTTCAAAAATGTACAGACCATTTCTCATTACTGATGTGCTATTTTCTCGGCCTGCCGAATGAAAGCTCTCCTCGTCTTGAAAGATTTGCAGCCCAACAGGCCTGACAAAGCGACTTACTTGGCAAATCACAAAAAAACTGGGCTGTGGCCATGGACCCAGCTGTCAGCCTCTCCACATATAGTACTCTTCCGATGGAAGTCGTTCCTTGACCACATTGACCACGCCGCGTAGAGAACACCACGGCGGTGGACGACGGCGAGGCCTAGGAAGGGGATGACGCGGAGCTGGGGAAGACGCGACAGTGGAAGCCCGCGCGGAGAGGAGTACGAGGGTTCACTGGTTCGGCTGCAATGTGAGGCTGCCGTCGCCGCAGGGCCTGGCCAGCGGTGGGAATAGTAGGGGGCGGTGAGGCCTCTACGGCAGCACAACCGGCCACGGGAGGTAGGAGCATGCGGCACGATCGGCGCAGCTTTGGGTGGCTGGAGCAAGAAGACCAGAGGTTGAAGAAGCACTACGGCCGTTGGATGGACATCGTACGGTCACTTGAGCTAGAATCATTCATATTGACTATGTTGACAAAGCCCTTTGTCCCCGTCAACTTAGTAGGCCCACAAGTCATTCTCCCTCCAAGGTGGGTCCCAGCTAGCCAGGGGAGTATTCATTTTTTTGTGCGTAATAACGAGGCACTTCCGGTGGGTCTGAGCTGACAGCGGGGGAACGGTTTTTTCGCGAAATACGGTGGCCCGTTCGGTGGGTCCCAACAGTAAGGGGGAAACAATTTTTTCGCAAAATACTGGTGGCCCGTCCGGTGGGTCCCCGTTGTCAGGTGGAGGAATAATTATTTTCCGCATAATAAGGAGGCACTTCCTTGCGGCTGTCGTGGACCCAGCTGTCAGCCTCTCCACGTACAGTACTGTTCCGATGGAAGTCGGTCGTTGACCACATTGACTATGCCACGCCGAGAGCAACATGGTGGTGGATGACGGCGAGGCCTAGGAAGGGGACGACGCGGAGCTGGGCAAGACGCGGCAGTGGATGCCCACGCGGAGAGGAGTACGAGCGTTCACTGGTTCGGCTGCGGTGTGAGGCTGCCTTTGCCGCAGAATAAGAGGGGGTGTGGGTGAGTGGAGGGATGGCCTGGCCAGTGGTGGGAGTAGTATGGGGGCGGTGAGGCCTCTACGGTAGCACAGCCGGCCACGGGAGGCAGGAGCAGGCGGCACGACCGGCGCTGCTTTGGGCGGCTGGAGCAAGAAGACCAGAGGTTGAAGAAGCACTATGGCCATTGGATGGACATCATACGGTCACTGGAGTATTGAGTAAGTTGACAAAGCCCTCCGTCCCCGTCAACTTAGTAGGCCCACAAGTCAGCCCAACAATATGGTGGGTCCCAGCTAGCAGGGGGTATTCATTTTTTTGGGCGTAATAAGGAGGCACTTCCTTGCGTGCGAAGATATAGCTGGTGGGTCCGACCTGTCAGCGGGGGGAACATTTTTTTCGTGAAATATAGAGACCCTTCCTGTGGGTCCTAGGTGTCAGGTGGAGGGATCATTATTTTGCGCATAATAAGGAGGCATTCCTTGCATGTGGCCATGGACCCAGCTGTCAGCCTCTCCACATACAGTCCACTTCCGATGGATGTCGTTCATTGACCACGTTGACCAGGCCGTGCCGAGAGCACCAGGGCGGTGGACGACAGCGAGGCCTAGGAAGGGAACGACACAGAGCCAGCGAATACTCGGCAGTTGTTTCCCACACGGAGGAGTACGAGGGTTTACTAGTTCGTCTGTCATCGCTGGACAATAACAGCATGTGTGGCTAAGTAGAGGGATGGCTAGGCCACCGATGGGAGTACGGTGGGGCCGTGAGGCCTACGCGGTAGCATAGTCGGCCGCGGGAGGAAGGAGCAGGCAGTCCCGCCAGCGCTTGTTTGAGCGGCTGGAGCATGAAGAGCAGAGATTGAAGAAGCATGACAGCCGTTGGATGGACATCCAACAATCACTGCTCTCGTGTGTTGACTAAGTTGACAGGGCGTTGCATGTGCGTCAACCTTTTTTTTATGAAAGCATATGCGTCAACCTGTAGTAGGCGCACAAGTCGGCCTCAAATCTGTGGAAAACAGCATGCAGCCCATCTGCCATTATTTCTAATAATGTACAACCCATTTGCTAATTCTTAAGAATTTTTTTCAAGCCCATCTTCTTTTTGTTAGCATTACACCCCATATTGTGGCCACGGTTAAAAAGTATACAAAATTTTGCATATTTTGGTGCGGTCAACTGTTTTAAATCCAGAAATATCGATTCACATTCAAACTATTTTGAAAAATAATTTATATAAATATAAAATCCAAATAATTGTCCACGAATAAAAATCAATGGAATTTAAGATCTTGTAATGAAAAAAAATTGAAACTAATTCCCGGTTTCATGTGTTTTAAAAATGTACAGCCCATTTCTGGGCAAACCGAATGAAACTCTCCTCGTCTTGAAAGATTTGCAGCCCAGCAGGGCCGATAAAGCAAGTAGGCCTTGTTTGGGTATTTCTTTAAAAAATAGAACTAGGCTAGCCATTTTCAGCAAGAAAAAAACACAACTGGTCTCATGATGTGGTAAACATAAATAAAACCCTGGCTAGACGGGCCACAGCCCCCGCACAGCCTCGTTGTTACTTTGATCCGTCGCTAAAACTAGTATAAATAACAACTGCTTGTTCCTCAAAAAAATTGCATGACTTGCTGGGTCCCTGGTGTCAGCCGCTCGTAGTGTAATTCTCTCGTTTATTGACTACATTGACAATGGCGTGAGCCCCAGATGTCCAACCATTAGGAGGAACCATATTTTTGGGCTTGTACTATAGAGGCACTTGCTTGCGTACTGCCATGACGATGGTGGGTCCCTACTGTCATCCTCTCCACGTACAATCATCTCCTTGTTCCTCTCGGTTGTTGGCGACGTTGACAACGCAAGAGGGCGGCGCACCGCGCACGGCGAGCGAACCAAGGCCGCAAGGCGGAGGATGATGGCAAGGCCTCAGATGGAATGAACAGGAGCCGTTGAAGATGCACCAGTTCAATCGCAGGCAGAGGGGAGTACAAGGGTTGACTGGTTCGGGCGCGGGTGCATGTTGGGGCTAATGTCGCCGGAGAATAACAAGACGTGTGGGGCAACAAAGGGAGGGACTGGACAACGTTGGAGGGTACGTACGGTAGGGCGGCGGAGGCACAACCAGCCATGGGAGGCGGGAGCAGGTGGAGCCGATGGGGTGGTTTGGTTTGGGCGCTAGAGGAAGAAGAAGACAAGAGATAGAAGATACACGACAGATGTTGGATGTCAATCCAACAGCTGGTAGGCAGAATCGTTTGTTTGCTGGCTAGTAAGTCGACACCACCTTGGATAGGCTATTTCCTCGCGGGTCCCAAATGTCAGAATCCAAATCTGTCACGGTCATGCAGCCTTTCCTATGAAAATTTACAGCCCATTTGATGTGCTAGTTCGAAATAAGTTTGTGGGCGCTGGTGGGGGCTAATCACTTGGCTTCTCTAATGGACAGTAAGCTCAAGCAGCCAGCGAGAGTGATGTTATTTCCCTTGGTTGGGATTTGTTACAATATTTCACTCTAAATTAAATGAATGGCAAGCCATTTGCCTTGTTTCAAAGAAAATATGACAGTCACAACCGAGTTGAAAAGGGCAGGAACATCTAACTCCAGCTTACAAACTGTACAAAAGCACGAGGGTTAATTGTTCATCCGGTTTACAAAAAAACCCAGATTGAAAAGGGCAACAACATCTAACTCCAGCACTATTTTCGGCAGTCACAGTTAAATGGATCGGTCAGGTCCATAGAATGAACATCCCGGGACGTAAAATTTACTGGATTATGACCACAATATGTTGTAAATAGAAGCCCGACACATTCAGAAGCTCTTTTGCCCACCTGAAACTCCTTTTTTTGTTCTTTGACATACCCATCCATCAAAACCATGCTGCTGATAAACTTAAGCCTGATTGGTTATAACTTTCTTACCCCGTCATGTTGCCTGAATAGACCTAAAGATTGAAAACAGTTAAGGTCTAAAAGAAGAGTGTCGAAAGAGCAACAACCGAACGGTTAATTCTAGTACACTATATGCGGGCTTCCAATGTGCGTGAAATTATCGCCTTTATATAAAACTTCTCCAGACATGGAAAGCATTACAACAAGCCAATAATCTTGTTCAGATCAAAACTATTCATTTGGATATATAAGATCTTGACAGAATCCAGCACCATTGATAGGGCATCCATGGAGAAACTCTTCCTTGAGCATAGAAAATAATATTAGTACAAAATGTGTACTCCAAGATGATATATTAATTATGCGCAGAAATTTAAAATGCAGCTTATGGTTACAAGTGTAGATGATAATATAAAGTACCTGAAGAACTGTGGAGCCAAACACCATATTGAAATGAGCACAGAGATCATGTATTACACCCAAGGTCTCCAGTTTAGGCGCAGAGAGGACGGTTATTTGCAATGGTGAATAATTATAATCAAGGATCAACCTTTGAAGTGAAGGGGCATCTTGGATGATGAGCTGCCTTCTATCAAAAGATATTCCAATTCTTACAAGGTTAGGCGACTTTATTTGGAGACAACCAATTCTAACTGTGAAAACAAGCACCAAGCACTCCAGCCCAGGGAAATTGGAGTGGATGATGCTGTGCAATGAGGCCTCCGATATACGAACCCGCACAAGTGAAAGTTTCTTGAGAAATGGGAGTCGAAGGTTTAGTACTAGATTGTCTGGTAGGTAGCACAGCGCAAAGGTGGCGGTGTGGAGAGAGGACGAAAACCACGAGATGGACATCGGTGCTGAGGGCACAAGTTCATGCTGTTCGGTATGTGGTATGTGATTTCCAGGGGAATAGTAGAACTCAAGCAGCTGTAGTTCTGTGAATTCAGGGGATTTCAGCCAGGTGTCCACCGTGCAGGGCATGGTATGCTTGCTCAGGTAGCACGACGGGATGTAGAGGCTTTGAACAGAGCCCTGGTGGGAGGAGATGATGGCTCTGGGGATTTCAAAATCATTGAAGAGAGATAGCTGATGACAGTCGAGATTAAGAGGCACGGTGCGCCATAGAGGGCGCCACCAAATTGAGAGGACTTGGGTGCGGCAGCAATCCTTGGTGGGGAGAAGCGAGATGATCTCCCCAAGGACGGCGTCCGGGAGATCGCTGATGCGGTCCACCCGAGATTCTACGGGTTCATGGGATCCGGTGGGGGCAGGGTCGCCGCTTCTCCCCGCACTGCCGGGTGCGAGATCTACAACAGGCGTCGCCGCAGGCGGGAGCCTCATCTTCTTGGTGCTGGGGTCAGCCGACTCCATTTTCCTCGAGGGCGTCGCGTCGCGCTACGGATTTGAGAAGAGTAACGAATGACGAGCCTAGTTGTAGTGCGAGCGAAGAAGAAGGGGAGCTAGGGGTTTTCTGTAGGAGTGAGGAAGAAGGGGAGATGGGGTTTTCTGTAGGAGTGAGGTGAGGAATTTGGGGGTACGAGTGGAGCGAGCTGACTTGAGGTGGGTGGGAGCGAGGAGGTAGAAGAGCACCCAGGTTTTTTTTGGGGGGGTGCTGGGTGTGGGTAGCGCCTCTCATTCAGTAAATATATGAGCTTTTGAATTGATTTTACTATTTACTAGTGTGGATGGGCTGTTTTGTCTTGGGCCCAGAGAACCAATTACTACTAGTACAGTGGAGACACTCTACAGCTACCGAGAAAAACAATTATTACTCGTACAGTGGAGACACTCTACCACTTCTGGCTCCTCCTAGGTCATTGAAACGTCTCCCTCTACTGAATGTCGTTATACTTTTGTTCACCGACATGCGGGCCATGCAGCGTGCAGGCCCAAATGCCATCCACCAAATTAGAAGGCAGTATGCAGGCGCAGAGTCACCCCGGTCGTAGCGCGGTAGTAACGAGCCGTCGTATCACAAAACCCCGCCTCCCCGCAGTCTAAGTTTGACGGACGAAGCAACCATCATTTCACTCTTCGCTGAATCCCCTTCTCCCTCACTGTCTTCAAGAAAGGCAACACTCGCATCTGCCACTGTTCTTCTCTCCGAACGAAGGGAAGGTAAGCGGATCCGTGATGTTGGTATATTTTCATTCAGAGAAAAAAAGAATTTTTGCAAAGCAGTAACAGATCCTCACTCTTTTTTTGTTTCATTGTCATTGCGATTGTGTTTTACTTTCAGTGGTCTCCTAGTATTCGTCAGTTTCATGATGGACCAAGGAGAACTAGGCAAAGATCTGCCGATATTGGAGCAGACGCGGGAGGCTGATCCCCACGAGACAGAGAGCTCCAAGAAGATGGAGGCAACCACCAAGCTGACCCTACATACGCTCACGGCCACTACTGAGCTGTTTTCCCCCTTCGAGGATCTGTCCCCCCCCCCTCCCCGCTGAGCTGCCCAAGGTGATTTCCTTCTTTGCCGATCTCGATTGTGGTTTTTCATCTAAGAATGCAGTGATTTTTTAGAAAAGGAAGTATGTGGTGATTAATAATGCAAAATTTTATTAGCTTCGATGCCATGCTATACATAGTGGTTTAAATAACTTGTGTTTCTTATACAGAAAAGTAATTCAGAATTTGTTTCTGTTTCAATTAGAGCCCTGATGCAGACAAGGATTGTGTGGTTGTACATGTCACTCGCTATGAGGCGGACGACCTGAATATACGCACTAGGAAAACATAGTTCTTAGGCTATTGTATTCTGGAAGCCATTTGTGGTTATACCAATGAAGAGTTGTATTCCAGCCTCACTATTGTCAGGCATGTTGTCCAGGGTGTACTGAAGCACAAGAAGTTCAAAGCTACTCCTTCGTTTGTGAGGCATACTGTTCTTGTCAAGCTTACGCAGGAAGATGACATGGCATGCCTCCACAAACAAGTTTATTAGTGGCAAGGCCACAAGGTTGTCTTCATGAAGGTTCACAGGATTGAGCTACTGCGGGATGTCCTCGATGATGTTCATGGCAAGGTCCGTCTTGTGTCGAGCCCAAATTAGATCGAGGCATGAAATAGTTTCCCCAGCTAGTGTTTAATAGTAGTTTGGATTGTGTCTAATTATCCGAACCTTGCCTGTTATCGACCCCTCTGGGGCTAGTGCTCTGTTTGAATGTGTCTATGGGAACTACTGCTACTTTTGTGTGCCCGTGAATCATGTGAGAACCATCATAATTGTTGCCGAAACAGATGCGTCCTCACTAGTTTTTTCATGAATATGGCATGGTAAGACATAAGTTGTCATGGTTTATCATACGAGCAATGTGTGTTTTGATGAAATAGAGCACTTGTTCGAGAACCGTGCGCCGACGTATACATAAGTACTTGTAAACACTGTTGGTGCTACCCCACTTGTAAGCAGTTGTGCAAAACACGACACATTGCCTCAGCTCGCTTCAACACTAGGCTATCGACCAGCTAACAATCAACAATCTCCTGTCTGACATATAAGCAACTATGTATCTTGTTACAGTGGTTCATACAGTTAATTGAGGCCACAATGTAATAAATTCCAAACATTCACACGCTAGTCCAGCGCTCATGTGGAATACTCACATTAAACTCGTCTTCATAAAAAAACGTGAAAAGCATAAGTTAAGCAATTTTATACATCTCAATGATTCATAGCACATAACAAACATATACTAGTTCACAGCAAAAGACAAAGTTGTGAGAAGGTTTACAAATCAGGAAAAAACAAGCAAGGCTTCTTTGAGCAAAGGGCCTCCCGGCAGGCTTAAATTTCCTGGAGTTCACTCTGGTTTTTTCTTGTTGCCACCATCCAGGGTTAGGTTCTCTCATTCTAGAATAACCAATTATAATTGTGGACTCAGCTGGAATGCTGAACTGAACCATGCAGTGTACTGACCAGCTGAAATGCTTGTGTATTCCACTAAATTTAAGCACCACTATTTGCAAAAATAAGCAGACCACAATGCCTCTTGTCCGTGCACCTGTCCAAAAAACCGCCGTACAGCCATGCCAGCTAGTCCTCGGTCCATGGATGAACTGGTAGAAAGTGCATTCCGAACTAGGATGCAGTTGTTTTCGCTCATCCCTGCACTGCAATCAGGAAGTAAAACGTATGAATCAGCTTCTTTTAGATTGCGTTGGTCATTCTACCTTAGTTACTACCAATGTAGGGATACCTTGAAGACAGGAGGTTAGACGACGGCAACGAGGGATAGCCATCTCATTTTGCGTAGTTGTACTAAAACTGAGGTGTGTCATTTTGATTGCACGGATAGAAACGATACTGAGACAGACATCCCGAAACGACATGGAGACAGACATCCCTGTTTGCGCAAATACAAAATACGGTTATTTAAACAGTGACAGATATTACTACTTTCCCCCATTTCCTCTTAGAACCAAGTCCTCGATTCATGATACAGCTTTCCCACTTTCTTCCCTGTTTGAACCAACGCTTTGAGTCGACCGTATGAACTAGCTTTACTTCTAATAATAGTAGAAGTCCAGGTGGCTTTGGAACAGCGGGCGAAAGTAGAAAAGGATCCACACGAAGGGAGCTGGGGCAGTAGAGCAAGGCAAGTTTCAAAGGAATATATACCTGAGGGTCGTCGGCATGTCGCAAAGATGGTGTCGGGAGGCCGCATCTTGGCCACAATACCGCAGGGAGGAAGAAGGGGTCGGTGGCCCTCCCGAGCCGGCGCTCTCTCGGAGAGAACGACACGGCCGCCGATCGGGATGCGCGGGCAACCGTTGGTCTACTCCCTCGCCGCCGACGACAGCGTGAATGATGCACCTACACCCTTGCCCCGGTCGAGGTTGTCCGGCCGGATTTGTGACCAGCCATGAGCTGAGAGAGTGTGGCCACCTATGTGCTGCTTAGATCTGGAGAGCACGAGAGAGTGAACAAGAGGAACCCTAGTAAAGCAAGCGCTAAGGCTCCTGCTTTTATATATAGTGGAGTGATTTCATTGTACCAGCTTTAAAAACATGCACTCCTACGTGTACCCACGAGTGGGTGTGAGAGAACTAGTGCGTGCGTGCATCGCTTCTCTTCGTGAGAGTACAATATACTATGCCCAAAGAATGTTCGCCGCAAGAGTAATAGTGTAAGTGTGTGACGTGTGAGCTAAAATAAAATGTGCACGCCGTCTTTTGTTTTTTAGAAGTTCTGAGGGTAGGGTGTGAAGAGCACATATGTGTGTGACGTCAACCTGCAGATAGACGGTGGGTGCGACGTGCGAGTCTGCGAGAGGACTCGGGAGAGTCATGACTCGTGAGGGTGCGTGTGCGTGAGAGAGAGGGGGCACGTATAAATGCAATGCATGTGTCCATAAATCATTATCCGACAAACGTTCGCCACAAGCCTTTTCCCGACGAACGTCGTAAGAACCGTTAGATCGGCATCCGACAGTGTCATTTTTGCCATGTCATTTAACAGAACAGCCACTCCTCCTGCACACAAATCTTCCACGTGAGTGTTAGCAACTGTCGTATGCTCCCTCCGTTCTGAAATGCAGTGCATATAGCTTTATTGAAAATTCGAACCTCACAAACTTTTACCGAGTTTTACACATGTAAATACCATGTATATATCATTTCATTCATCTTCGAGAGGTAACTATGAAGATGGGTGAGGAGTCTACAAAGAAAGACCATCGTATCACCCGCAGCAATTGCAAGCATCCTTTAGTGTCGAGGAATATCATAGGAACTCTATATGATATGATTTTTATAGGATTTTTTCCTTTAGAGCCAATTGGTTCATAGGAATAGATTCGTATACTCCACATTTCAAAGGAAATAAACATGATATCATTTCTATAGCTTTAGAGCCACTTGGTTCATATGAATGGATTCCTATACTCCCTTAATTTCAAAGGAAAATAAACATTAGCGTATATTCAATAGAAAAGTTCCTATGATATGAACCAAATTACATCTCTTTTGTAACCCCTCCTCATAGGAATTGAGATACATGTCATCTCTAGATTCAATAGAAAAGTTCCTATGATGTGAACCAAATGACATCTCTTTTCCAATCCCTACTCATAGGAATTGAGATGCTCCATGTCATCTCTTTCCCTACAACTTCCATGTATACATCTTATATTCCTAAATAGATAGTACAACCCACTAGTAGCTTTTTTCCAAAACATGCAACTATGGCACAAGAACTATATAGTGTGCCAATAACTTTGAAAGACGGTCGCTGGATGAAGCTAACCCGATAGTGCAGAGATAGGCAAATCCGAGCACTACTGGCCATTGGATATCATCAACATTCCACAAGATCTGCCACATGTACAATTTAGAAGACTCCATGGTTGAACTTAAGCATAATGCACAAACCTCAAAACACAAGCACTTCTCCTTTGTTCTAGAATCTTCTGTATCATAATTGATTATTTTTTTCTAAATGAATTGCCATTATTTGTTTTTTTACTTTATGATTTACAATGCACAACCCCATGAATCTTAACATTTTTATAAAAATAATTGATTCTGAATGAGATGAACTATAAGAACTAAACGAACATCTACATCATGCATATATGACTCAAAGCTTTACATGCTATAGTGTGTATTTATTCATAATTTGGTTTCGAAATCTCATGCGTTTAATACATGTGTACCTTACTAGTTTTGTGTAGAGTAGCAAATTTCACGCGGCCCCGGTTATATCAAAATGCAGGCCCATGCATCATTGCCTTTCGGTCGAACCTACGTCCACAATTTTTTGTACGTACTATATCTCCACTGGTCCCCGAACCAAAAATGCTGCCTCGTTCCCGTAAAACCAAGCGGCCCATACATATTTAAGGCGTCGAGTCGAACCCGTTTACTACGACATGGCCCCGCATGCCGTAGTACTCCTACAAACCCTTCTACCGCACTCACCATCGGTTTTCTTCAAGAGGACGAGGGAGAAGCCGATTTGACATGGAGGCGCTTTCAAAAAAAAGGATCTGTAGTGGAGACCCCTACCCTAGGGTGCCCTAGGTAGCTACCGCACGCATCTTTGTTTTCTCTTTTCTTTATGCTCTTGCGCCCTAGAGTGAAATGATGGTTGCTTCGTCCGTCCAGCTTAATGCGGGAAAGGTGGGGCTTTGTGATTTGACCCCTTATCGCTCATTTTCTACTACTGCGGCGCTACGACCGGGGTGCCTCCAATTCCAACCGCTGCTCCAAACTGTAATTTGGTGCATCACACGTGGAACAAGACGGTGGATGAGCCACATGTTGGCCAAAGGGGTCCTGTTAAGTGTGTCGCCATTTCGTGTGCGGACTGACCCTGCTTGAGTTGCTACGTCAACACAACAGGAACAGCCTACCACTTGGTTTTGCTCCTTGGTGAATCCTGACTATATTGATCTAAAAAGATACGTGCTGAACTACCCTCTCCGTCTCGGTTTTTTTATTTTTAGGTGTCTTGGTTTATAGGGCCTGCACATAGTTCTAGGTCATCCATTTTACTAACTAAATATAAGTTACTATGTCACAAAAAGTATATCATTGGATTCTTAAGCGGACGTAGTTGTATTTAATAGTCGAGAGCGGGGCTTTTCATGCGCGGTAGGCGGGGCAGTTCCGCCTAGTCGGTTCGACAGAGACGCGAGAACACGAGGGAGTAGGCTGTTGCAAACGTAGGGCTGTGTGATTTGACAGCGAGTTACTGCTGGACAGGTGGGGCCCCGTGATTTGACTTGCCATTAACATTTTAACTACGGCACTATGACCGGCGTGAGTCTCCCGATTCCTGACCACCTCCATACAGGTGCCTCTCCCAATGCTCCACCATGTAGTAGAGGCTGGCTCTTCCATGAGAGCCCACTTCTCCACTTTTTCCTTCCCTCTCTTTCCTCCACATATGCAAAAATGCCATGTAAAGCGCACTATTGTACTTACTTTTACTTGCTCCTACAGGTGCTTAAGCTTGCCACATAGGCATAAAGTCTGATGTGGCAAGTTAATCAAGAAGAGAGAGACTAGTTTGGTGACCCAAGGAAGAAACGGTGCTATGCGCGTGTACCTAGGTGAAAAGACAATTTTGAGTCTATAGCTAATTAAATGAAGCAAACTTAGCAACACCATTTCATTGGAAGAGGTCACTCCTTGGCAAATGCAATAAATACTAGTACTCCCTGTGTCCCATAATATAAGAACGTTTTTGGCACTACACTAGTGTCAAAAATGTTCTTATATTATGGGACGGAGGGAGTACGAAGAAAGAGATAGAGAGGAGTAAAAAGTTACACTTATAGCCAACCTTATATCCAACCTTGTTGTAGTCTGAGTGACTAAGTGATGACTATGTATGTCATGCCAACATCAGATAGCCTAACTCACTGTGTTAAATCTCCAAGGGCGAGACCACGCGAGCGACGCGACGGTCGTGGTAGGCGCGACCATGATACGGGCTGCTGGCAGCCCTTGGATCGATAGTATTACTGTACAAAAGTATACATTTTTTAAAAGGCTAGAGTACTGTTCATCACATATATAGCCAGTTAAATTCTCAACCTAGAACGACGTGCATGCCATGTAGTAAACCGATACGGAGGAAGTATAGTAAAAATGAGGTGATTTTACCGAGCGATCGGCGGGGGAGCATGGCCTGTCATGCGGTCCCACGTGTCATGATGTACCAAGGTGATGCGTGTGTCCCTCTTGAGGCAGAAGCAATATTACGTGGTTTGAGATGATGGCAAACCAAAGTGTAAAATAATGGTTGCTTCATCCGTTTGGGAAGGTGCGGCATTTTGATTTGACGTCTCATTGCTCATTACTACTACTGGGACGGTACGAGTGGGGTGCGTCCCCCTGCTGTTCTGCACTGTTATTTGGTGCTTGACACGTCGACCCGGTTACTATATGTCCCACATGTCGGCGACAGGAAGTACATAATTCATGAAAGGGAGCATCGATGGAGGAGTATACTACAGAATTCATGAAAGGGAGCAACTTAGTTTTGGAAAAATCTATTTTTATGGAGTACGTACCCACTAGGGTTTATAGGGCTCATCTAAAAAACATTCGTTTTTCCATTTGATAAGTCTCAATTCTACTATACTAGTAGTATTACCATTACTTGTTTGATTTCGAGGTGCGTTAGATCACCCGACGCAAGCAGTGTCAAGAGGAAACTAACCAATGCATGTACAAGTTCATGGAAATTTAGTGGTCATTCATGCATTCGTTCTAATTAATGCCTCGGTAAACATAACTTCTTGAGAAAAACGAGCGTACTAATTACTTGTGCAAACTACGAAATTAATTCGACCACTCACCGTCTACCTTGGTTGGAGAGATTTTGAAATTGAGCCATAAACTGGAAAGGAGGGAGTAGTAACTTTTGTCTCGATTACTATTTGTGGCCTTGTATAGATGCAAAATGTATTTTTTTATAGTGGCCTTGTATAAGTAAATAGAGGGAGTACTAAACAAAGTACATAATAGGGACCAGGAGTAAACGGAGGGAGTAGTAAAATTTTCTCCTCGTGCTGCGAGCCACCGCGCGCGTGGGTGAGGGAGCGGGCGTAAATGCGTACAATAGTAGTAGTAGTAGTAGTAGTAGTAGTAGTACTACTACTACTACTACTACTCGTAAGCAAGCTTCACCTCATCCTGCGAGCCACCGCGCCCGTGGGCGGGGGAGACGACGTACTAAGCAAGCTTCTCCTCGTTCTACGAGTTGACAGGACACATCAAAAGTACTCCGGTGTATAGAGCCTTGCCTCTAAGGTAGGCCCCACATGGTTTGCCTCTTTTTTTAATTTAACATAACGCATCAAGTCACAATTTGTTTGTTCACCCGTGGTAGACGATCCTCCCTGCAACAAGTGGACAACCAGTACACGTGCCAAATTACCACGTGGGCTGCCTTTTTCGTACAGAAATGAGCTCCACCGTGTACCCGCATGGGTGTGGTTGGGAAAGAGACAGGAGTACGTGCGCCGTGCGTGCACCTCTTCTCTTCGTGCATGTCCCCCCCCCTACACGTGTGTGTGTGAGAGAGATACAAACCTAGACATAATGCGCCGTCCATCCCCATGCCTCCGCCCAGTCCGACCACCAGTCACCACCACGCCCCACTCCTCCTCACCTTATCTCTCATCTTTCTCCGTCCATTTTTATATACAATGGGCCACTATCAAAATTACAATTTGCAGATATACAGGGCCACTAACACTAATCGATGCAATATTAATGGTGTTTGCCTTGTGGTACTAGCAAAGGAGGACATTATTATCCCTTGCATGCATGTGGGAGTTCATAAAAAAATGCATCTTGATGTTCCGTGCAATGCACGGGCATCTTGCTAGTACATGAAAACAACACATGGAAAAATTCCACGGCGAACGAGGGATTTGAATCTGTTGGGAGGGGTTGTTTGGATCTTTCCCGGGGTAGCCAAAATATTGGCGACCCTTTTGTCCACCGGTGCCTTTGCCACCGATGAACAAGGAATGGCTCGGGTGCTCATGCTGTCATGCATACTTCAGCGCGCACGTTGGAGACGAGCTCGCATGAGCTGTGTTTTTTGTCCCACAACACCGCCCGAGCCGCCCGTAGACCGACCGGTGACCCGCAAATTACGCCATCCAACCGTAGCCGCACACATTATGACAGCAACTCAACCAACCAGACGAAATTCACGCAAACACGTAGAAAAACTGATATTTCATATAAACAACGATGGAAATCATATAAAATACCGGATTTTCATACAAACATGATGGATTTCATTACATTCAAATGAACTACGTGGTGCTAGTTCTGGACAGAACAGGTATATAATACCTGGCCTAAATGGTCGCCCGCCGATCGATTTGTGTTCCTCACGTCCGGCAGCATGATCACCGGACTCCCGGGAGCCCCGGAGGTATATGCTTCAGCGCAAAGAATGGCTCGCTTCCCCACTGCCCAACTGATATCATTGGCTGGTGCCGAAGATGATGGTGGCCGGCACCGGTTCGAGTTCATCACCGACCACTACTTCGCCATGGCCGGCATCGGCTCGAGTTCATCCTAACATTCCCCTCTTCTGTGGAGACCATGCGGGGTCGACGAAGGTCCTCGCAACAAAAGGATCCGGCAAGACACCTGCTGTGTACGCTGGCGTCGCCTCCACGGTGGCCTTCATGGGACCCAAGCGGCGGCAGCCTCCCGTGTTCTACATCTCCTCGATGATGGCGGCGGACGCGGAGGCGCTGGCCACCGACTCGTCACTCTTCGCGCACCCGGCTTCTGTCGCTGCTTGCATGGCGCGGCCGCCGGCATGGGAGTCTCAGCCACAGAAACGGGAGACGCGGTACGAGGTGGCGGCGTGGACAGCAGCAATGACGCCCGTGCGCCGCTCCTCGTTGAGCTGGCCTGGAGCAGCGAGTTACTGAACTACGCGCCGGCTTGGGGCGGCAACTGGCTCCGTCAGGCGAGGGGAGGGAGGTGGATCTGTGAGCTGCATAGCTCGTATCCGGCGGGCTACCCATCCGGCTTGGATGCGGAATAACTACTCTTCGTAATCCATTGTAAGAGTGGACAAACTGGTGGAGGAGATAGGGGAGCGGCGGAGGTGTGCGATTCTTGGCCGGCGTTTGGCCTCGTTTAAATAGGAGATTAAATAGACGGCGGACGGGAGGAGCTCAGCCGGCGTTGCATTTAACGCCAGCCCGGTCATGAACGGATGTGTGTCCAGAGTGGGTTTCTCGGCTTCCACACACGTGGGTTTCATGGAGGCGTTTGAATGCGGCACGGAGGCGTGCTCACCCGGGCGTGCCGCACCGTTCTTCCAATGACGTGTGGGCTCTTTGGGTGCATGGCCTGCATGTCAGTGACCCAACGCAGGCAGCGCACAACAGAGGAACCTTTGGTGGGCCAGGGCAGTCAGAAGCGGGCATTTCATAAACCGATGATTGTTCATTGAGTGTGACGTCCTCTTTTTCATGTAGATAAGCCTACTATGTTGATAGCCCGTTCGACACATTGTGATTCATAAAGACCGCTGCAAACATCAATGTTCTACTTATCACAGATAAGATTGATTAATACCCGTAACAATCCATGTCCTTAACAAAGGGTGCATGCACGTATAGGTTGAGCGTGTGTCTTGCGTCGTGCGCTGTGTGCATGCAGGCGTGCGAGTGTTGCATGCGTGCAAGGGTACGTTTCAGTGTTGCATGCATGGGTGCGTGCGTGCGTGTGTTCGTGAGTGCATGTGTACGTGTCAGTGTTGCACGCCAGCATGCGTGCGTGTCTACGTGTCAGTGTTGCACGCCTACATGCGTGCGTGTCTTGCGAGCGTGCATGTGTACGTGCGGGGTGAGGCTACACGTCAGTCGACTGACTTTTTCATCTCTGGTCATTAGATTTTCCAGCCGTTGGATATGAAATCAAGGGCCTCCAGTTTATCATCAAACTCCACCCCCGTTGAGCCGCTAGCCACCACCGGCCGAACCGCCAGCCCCCGCCGCCCGCGGCCGGCCCGCCCTCCCCGAAACAACTCCCACCGCCGGT
>NC_041382.1:246981275-247023237 GCF_002162155.2 Triticum dicoccoides | reverse complement strand
ACCCCACCGCCCAATGAATGCCCCCCAACCGCCGGTGACTGCCAACCAGAGGTCTCACGACTTCGAATACCCACCGACCACTAATTTATTACCATTTTTGTCCTTCATATACATGCTAACGGGTGGGCCCTATGGTAATGTGCGCTGCTGAATGTGGACCGTTTGACTGGTCAATTGATCGTGTAATCAACAAATTACGGAGCTGTATGGTGAGCCAGTGACCGTATGATCACCCTAAAATGTACTCCTATTTTATTAACACAGTACGGACTCAAACCACCATTTCTTTCTTTCATATACGGGCTGACAGGTGGGCCCCACGGTTACGCGCCCCGATGGTGCAACACTAGTTGTGCCGCGTGGAACTTTTGATTGGTCAATTGATTGTGTCATCAGCAAAATACAGAGTTGTATGGGTGAGCCAGTGACTGTATAATCATGATATGTATTTGTTTAACACGGTATAGATGCAAGGGCTCATATATACGCGCAAGCACGCACCGCTATAAGTGCACACACACGAACCGTACAACTATGAGCACCTTTGAGAGAGTTGGCCAACATATATGATCTTGAGATTTTACGAAGTCACCATAGATGCCTCGTAGTCGAGTGGAACGTCTCCTCCCTCTGAACGCACATCGCCGGAAAATACTGAAATTAACACAAGATAAATGCGAGCACCGGGACTTTAACCTTGGTGGGCTCGAGAAACCACTGTCCTCTAACCATCCAACCACATGTTGGTTAGCACGACAAAATGTATGTGGTGACCGTGATGAGCTTATTCTGAAGTCCAGTGACCATATCGTGCTTTCGCTTCAAATACAATGACCGTAAGTGTCGTCAACAAAATACGGAGCACGCATCAAATGCAAAGTCCGTTAGTGTCATCAACAAAATATGGAGATGTATCGTGAGCTAGATACCGTTGTACTATTGTATATGCTTATTTTCTTAGTGGCCGATTGTGTGTGTGGTGGGTCACATCATTTCTAGTTGTGGTGGGTCAACATGAAGACTCATGGGTCGGTTCCATCCTGCGCCACATATAGGTTGGACCAAGATGTGTTATACGAAGACCCATGTGGAGGACTCGGCGTACAACACGAAGCTACCAGAGTCATGGAGGACTCTATCCCCACTGGTGATAAGCCGACTATATATGATTTGTAACCCTAGGCCCTTAGTATGTTATACAAGCTTGGGGGCTAGTTCGTCGATAGTATACACACATGCACAATGCCTGGTATCCCCGTGTACTTTGTACACACCCCTATCACTAATATACAGTACCCAGAGTAGGCTCTTTCTTCAACTGCAAGGGTCCGATCCAAACTAGGGTAAAACTTTGCCTCGTATTACCATCCAGCCTAACAGCTAGGGATATCCTACTAAATGATATGATGAAATCATATCTGCCAACTACTAAGTGAGAGGTGTGTCGGGGGGGCAATGTGTGCGAGAGAGGCCTAAAGATAATGTGCGTGTAGGAGACATGTAGGCACATATATGTGCGTATAGAGGGCCTAGTAGAGACCATGCATGTGTATATATGCATGTGAGAGAAATAGTGTTTTCCAACTGAGATTAGTGAAAAGAGTGGTACATAGTAGTCAGAAAGAGAGAGAGAAACAGAGAGAGCACGTGCGTGAGACACCCCGACACCCTGAGAGAGATTGTGAGCATGTGTGAAAGAGAAATGCTGATGCATATAAAGTGTGTGCACTTATGCATTAGATAGAGAGATATATAACACATTTGTGAGAACGGGGCGAGGCATAGTGCATCTACGTGTAAAAGGCCGTTCTACGCATTAAATTAAAATATAAATGGCATTATTATTTTTGGATGAGATCATGAATTTTGCAAATTGCGTATGGACGAAAATCGGTCTATCAGACAGCCATACTCTATTGAATTCTAGCATGTGCATGTGTTTATTTCATATTATCGATCCATAGAGTGAGAGCGGTTTGAAATACAGGCAATGGATGCTTTTGCAATTCATATATAAACATTAATTAGTGCACTCCATGTTGTTAGTGTGAAGCACTTTATACATTTGTCACTTGCATGGATACATTCCAAATTGCTAGCTACGAAATAGAATACATGTCGAATTCAACATAAAGGGGGTTTCGAAGATTCGAATACATAGGAAGTGCATTCATCTATTTGAACCCGAGATAATGGTATTTGTAAATCAGATGTAAAAGGGGGCATCAATCTTTGTTGTGAGTTTGAACATGTTATATATATTCATACACATATCTAACTTTTTTCTTTGCAACCAAGGAGATTATATCTGGAACCATGCATGAACTGAGGTAAGTTGCATATTTTTTAATATATACTCATGTACAATGTATATTCAAATGTACCCCCTCCATTCCAAAATAATCTTAGCTTTAGGATTTTCAAGAGTAAAGATTTGTGAAGTTTGACAAATCCTGAAAGTTCAATTCAAGAGAACCTAAAACGTTAATGCTTCTGCTCCCAAATATTGAATGAAGCGCCAAATAGGACTTTGGTCACCCGAAACCGCGCGAGACTAATGTTTTGGTGGTAGGAAATTACTGTCCTGACTCTGGCCCATGTAGCCTATCGGCCCGATGTCCAAAGGTCTAAACCGGGGTAGGTTTGTATCTTCACCAAGACGCCGGTCTCAACCGCCTCCGAGAAGCATTCATACGCCGTGGGCGCCTACCCATGCGCTCGGCTGAAATATATCCCGCCCACATTTGGGACACCTGACATGACTGTCCTACCCCCAACCCGCAATATGTCCGAAATTTTAGATGGGGGCAAAGTTTGTAACTTTCCCCAAATTTCAAACAAGCGCGTCTCAAACCGAAGCATTATTCTCCCTTAGTTCCCCACCTCCCTCCGTTACCCCATTCATACTCCGTGGGCACGAAAACGCCCTCTCCACCAGCCGCGAAACCCCAGCCTCCTCCGTCCTCCACCCCATAGCGGCCAATCCACCGCCGCCCTCCTCCATCACGCCGGAGCCGGTACCCCGACGTCGTCGTCCAATGCAACCGCAACCGCAACGCCCTCAAGGACTTAGCAGCTGAAGCCGAGGCAGAGCTGCCTCCACGACCCCAACACCGAGGTGCGCCGTACCAACACCACTCCGACCACGCCGTCCTGCGCCTCACTGCTGCGGCTCCACTGTCGCAACCGTCCACCGCACCGGAGTTGTTCCCGCTACGTCGTCGTTCGCCGCCTCGAATCTGCTTCCCCGTCGCCGACAGACGGCCACCGCACCACACACAACAACTTGGCCATGGGTTCATCCAAGGCTGCACCGTCCTCCACAACTTCTGGTTTCTGGCAAACAACAAGAAGATCGTCAAAAAAACAGAAGGAGGACACAGCACTGCCAGCAGAAAGAGGAACTCCTCTTCCCTTATTCGTGCAAATCTTACGTCTCCGCTCACACCGTATTCATCCCACGAAAGAAACTAGTTGAGCACTTCTTACTGCATCTTCTTCATGATACTAAATGCAGAAGGTTTCCTCCCTTTTACTGTTTCACCTTTGCTAGAGGTTAGTAGCCTGCCTGGATTTCAATTCAGGGTCAGTCAAACCGAAATTAAAAGAAGCAGCACCCGCTTAGGCGTGCGGAGCACCTAGTCCGCCTATTCCCCGTGGAAGCGGCGCATCGGTGTCTATCATAGGGGTGTGGGGCGCAGGAGCTACTTGCGCCCGATCTGGAGGTCGATAGGGCTTGAATGGATGGCCGGGGGGGCGGTGCCAAGCACGGCGGTGCAGTGAGGTCGAGGGGAGGGCGCCGACAGGGGAGGAATACTGGGCTGGTGGTCGCTGGCGTTTCGAGGAAGATCGTCAACACTGACTGGCTGGAGGTAGATTGAAGGCGATCTGCCCGTTCTTTGTAAATCGAACGGTGCAGAAAAAATTGACTGACCTATTTGCTTTCAGTCGACTGTTATTTTCATAGAATCCTGTAGTAATTTAGTGTGCCATGCATGTTGTAGAGCTATCATATGTCACCCGTCATTTATTTCTCACCGACCTGCTATCTGCTACCTTTACACTGTACTAATTGTGCACACACTTCACCCATACTCACACTATTGTTTTTTTATGCATGGGTATTTCAGACTCTGACGCAGTGTTGATGAATGCAGAAAAGAAAAGACAGAAGTCGCTCTAGTGTAATTCGAAGATAAGCACTAAGCGTTTCAGCACTCTAATGGGCGCAGTGTCAATAGTTGGAGACAGTAAACGTAGCTCTACAGTTGATGATCTCAATTGCCACACACAACCATCCCAGGTGCTTGCTTTAACTTCACGCTGTCAAATGTGGTTGCATGTTGCATATGGTGTCTAGCTTGTATTGCTTCCAATTTGGTTAAATTGCAATTGCTTACTTTACACATTATACCTTTGATAATGACATGCCTTCATGTTTTTGATACATACTACATATGTCTGTTAACCATGTTCATACATCAAACTAATGCTCTTTTGTATCCCTCGTCAATCACTTATGATGAGACAGTCACCCGAGTGGGTTACTGTGAGACACCCTACTCGTTTAAAGAGTGCAGTGTCATCCTCCCCACATGATTCTCAAGAAACAGCAAGGCTAAATGAAGATAGTCAACGTAGCTCTCTAGTTGATCACTGCATTTCCCCACACCACCATCGCAGGTGCTTGCTCTTACTTGGCAGTGTGATATGTGGTTGCATGTTGCATATGGTGTCTACCTTGTAATGCTTCTAATTAGGGTAAATTGCATCTGCTTAGTTAACACATTATACCTGTGAATATGACATGCCTTCCAATTTTTGGTACATACTACGTCTTTCTATTAACCATGTTCTTACACAATACTACTGTTCTTGTGTATCCTGCGTCTATTGCTTATGATGAGACAGTCACGCGCGTGGGTTACTATGAGACGCAATACTCTTATAAAGAATGCAATTTCATCCTCTCCACATGATCCTCAAGAAACAGCAAGCCTAAATGAAGATATTAAACGTAGCTCTGTACCTGAAGACTGCACAACTGCTTGCTCTAACTTCGCAGTGCGGTATGTGGTTGCATGTTGCATACGGTGGCTAGCTTGTAATGCTTCTAATTAGGGTAAATTGCATCTGCTTAGTTTACACACTATACCTGTGAATATGTCATGCCTTCCTATTTTTGGTACACACTACACTTACGATGAGTCACCTTTATTCGTTGCATATTGCATATTATTTCTAGCCTGTTGCCATGTATTGCTTCTAATTTGGTCAAATACATTTGTTAGGGCAACCTTTTAATTGGCAGAGTGATATCGGTTTCATCTTTCATATGGTTTCTAGCTTGCATCGATTCTAACAAATTCAAGCACCTTGTGCTTAGTTTACACTTTATACATCATACATGTCAATATGTCACGCCGTCCTATTTTTCATACATATTCCATCCTCCTATCATGCGGCTGCCTTACATGAAAGTAGTGTTCGTCAGTATCATGCACCAATGAGTTCTGAAGAGCAAATTTTATTCCTTTTTCTTGTGGGTTTGACTTGACAAGGCAAAATCAAGAAAGAGGAAGGAAAAGAGTAAGGAAGGCGATGATGGTGGTCCTCTGAAGCAACGTAAATGGAGCATCTATACCGATTCTCCTTGTACTCACAGTGCATTACAAGGTCCAAGTCTGCGCTCCCCTACTCCACCATCTAAGGTGCTTGCTCTAACTTGGCAGTGTGATATCTGGTTGCATGTTGCTTATGGTGTCTAGCTCGTATTGCTCCTAATTAGTGTAAACTGCATCTTCTTAGTTTACACATGATACATGTGAATATGACACGCTTTCCTGTTTTTGGTACATACTATATCTGTCTAACACACCGTGTTCTTACATGAAACTACTCTTGTGTATCCTGCATCAGTCACTTATGATGGGACACCTTTAAGTTGGCAGTGTGATATTGGTTTGTGTCTTGAATATGATTTCTAGCATGTATTGCTTCTAGTTTGATGAACGCCACCTATGACGAGACAGTTTTAACTTGGCAGAGTGATATTGATTGCACCTTCCATATGGTGTCTTGCAGTGTTTCTAATTTGTTTAAGTGCCTTCTGCTTAGTTACCACATCATAGGTGTGAATATGTCAAGCCGTCCATTTTTTCGTACATATTCCATCCTCGTATCATGACTTTGCCTTTCATCAGAGTAATGTTCGTCAGTATCATGCATGAATGAGTTCTGAAGAGCGAATGATATTCCTTTTTCTTGTCGGTATGACCTCACAATGCAAAATCAATAAAGCTTAAGGAAATTGGCAAGGCATTGGATGATGGTGGTCCTTCTGAGCAACTGAAACGGAGGTTCTCTACAGATTCTACTCCGCCATCCTCCCAACAAGATTCGCAAGACAACGCAAGGCTAGACAGTCAACGTAGGCGTGTAGATGATGAGCACATCTCCCCTACTCCACCGTCACAGGTGCTTTCTCTAACTTGGCACTATTATATGTGGTTGCATGTTGCGTATGATTTCTAGATTGTATTGCTTCTAACTTTGTTGAATTGCATCTGCTTACTTTACACATAATGCCTGTGAATATGACATGTGTTCCTATTTCTACATCAGACTACTATTCTTGCATATCCCGCATCAGTCACTTATGATAAGGCACCTTTAAGTCGCCACTCTGATATTGGTTGTGGCTTGCATATGATTTCTAGCATGTGCAGCTTCTAATTTGTTGAAACGCCATACAGTTTGAACTTGGCAGAGTGATATTGGTTGCATCTTTCACATGGTGTCTAGCTTGTAGTGCTTCTAATTTGTTGAAATGCCTTCTGCTTAGTTACCACATCATAGGTGTGAATATGTCACATCATCCCGTTTTTCATACATATTCCATCCTCGCATCATGTGTTTTCCTTTCATCCGAGTAGTGTTCGTCAGTATCATGCATGAATGACTTCTGAAGAGTGAATTTTATTCCTTTTTCTTAGCGGTTTGACTTCACAATGCAAAATCATTACAGCTGAAGGAAATTAGATCGGCAGTGGATGATGGTGGTCCTTCGGAGCAACTCAAACATGGGGTCTCTACAGATTCTACTCCGCCATCCTCCCAACAAGATTCGCAATACAACACAAGTTGGACAGTCAACGTAGCTGTGTAGATGATGAGCACATCTCCCCTACTCCACCATCACAGGTGCTTGCTCTAACTTGACACTATTATATGTGGTTGCATGTTGCATATGATGTCTAGCTTGGATTGCTTCTAGCTTGAATTGCATTTGCTTACTTTACACATAATGCCTATGAATATGACACGTGTTCCTGTTTCTAGAACATACGTGTACATGATGAGCACATCTCCCCTACTCCACCATCACAGGTGCTTGCTCTTACTTGGAACTGTTATACGTCGTTGCGTTTTCCGTATGATGTCTAGTTTGTATTGCTTCTAATTATGTTGAATTGCATCTGCGTAGCTTACAACTTATACCTGCAACGATCACTTACCCATAAGACACATTTAACTTGGGACTGTGATGTAGGTTGCATCTTGCATTGTCTTCTAGCTTGTACTGCTTCTCATTTCTTGAAATGGCAGTTACGATGAGACACTTTTTACCTAATAGAGTGATATTGGTTGCATGTTCATATGGTGCCTAGCTTTCATTTCATCTAATTTTGTTGAAATGCCTTCCGCTTACTATTTTTTCATACATATTCCATCCTCCTATCGTAGGTGTGAATATGAAACGCTGTCTTTTTTTGTATATGTTCCATCCTCCTATCCTGCGCTTGCCTTACATCAAAGTAGTGTTCATCTGTATCATGCATCAACCAGTTATGCAGAGCTAATTTTATTCATCTTCTTGTGGTTTTGACTTCATTAGGCAATATCAGAAAATAGGAAGGAAAAGAGTAGGTTAGGGGATGTTGGTTGTTCTCCGCACCGACGCAAACAGAGACTCTCTAGATTTGCCACTACTACTGCTAATGAAGTTGAAGTCCCAAGTTTACATGATGAGTTCATCTCCCGTACTCCACCATCGCAGGTGCTTGCTCTAAGTTGACAGTGTGATAATTGGTTTCATGTTGCATATGTTGTCTAGCCTGTATTTCTTCTATTTTGATTAAATTGCACCTGCTGAGTTTATACATTATACATGTGCATATGACATGGCTTTCTGTGTCTAGAATACACTGCATCTATCTATCATACCATGTTCTTACATCAAAGTATTGCTGTTGTGTATCCCGCCTCAGTCACTCATGATTGGACACTTTTAACATGGCAGTTTGATAGTGGTTGCATCTTGCATTGATTTCTACATTGTACTGCTTCTAATTTTTCAAATTGCCACTTATGACAAGACACTTTTAACTTGGCAGAGTAATACTAGTTGCATCTTTCATATGGTGTCTAGCTTGCATTACTTCTATTTTCTTGAAAATCCTTCTACTTAGTTTGCACATCGTAGCTGTGAATATGTCATGTCGTCCTGTTTTTCTTACATATTCCATCCTCATATGGTTGTCTTACATCAAAGTATTGCTTGTCTGTATCATGCATCAATGAGTTCTGAAGAGTGATTTTATTCTTTTGTGTTGTGGGTATAGCTTGACATGGCAAAGTCAAAAAAGAGCAAGGAAAATAATATAGTAGGGAGTGTTGTTACTCGTCGGGTGAAACGGAAAAGGTTCTGCCGCCGAGATTCTGCTGGTACTTATAGTGCAGTAGAAGGTCCAAGTCCACTAGCTAAATCTACAAACACATTATCACCTGCTCCACCAGCTGCAGCATCCGCTTCAACTGTACCAGCATCTCAACCAGTTACTCGTTCGTTTGCTCCGGAACTAGCCAGTTCCCAAGCTGCCTTCACACCTAACACTACTTCCGAAGCGCTGCTAACACAACAGGACTTGGCAAGATCAGATGAACCTCATGAGCATCAACACCAAGACAGTACCTGACCGAGTCAAGTTGCAGTTGCATGCTCCTTTATATGTACTCTCATAGTTTGATGTACACTAACACTTTCCATATTCATTGTTGAACTAGCACTACGGAGCAAGCGGAAACAGACATCAGGGATAATGCTTGACAGATTAACAAAATCTAAAGGAGGAAGAATGGAGATCCATTTTTAGGCAGGTTTAAAAAGTCCACGTGATGCTACAGAGTCAGCCAACTTAGTATCAGAGGCAGCCGTTGCCGTTAGGTGTCATGCACGTATCCTCCAAACGTGGATCCAGTACAGGAATGAGAAAGACAATACCTAGTTTAACACCTTCCTTGACCATTTATCCGTAAGTAATGTTATTCATCGCAAGTAGTAATATTGTCTTTCTCTATCCCATACTTTCTAGCTTCCTCCTAATAAGACTCACATTCTTTTTTCAATAGATGAGGTTCAAGTTGGATCCGAAAGATGATGCAACTAAATAAGCATGCACTCATGTTTTTTAGTCTGCTCTGCGACAGTATCGGTACCACCTTAGAAAATCTCACTTTGAAGGCAAGGCTAACAATGAAATCGCCCAAACATCTCGAGTGGAATATATTACAGATGAAGACTGGACAGCTCTCGTTAAACACTGGTCTGATCCAAAGTATCAGGTAGGTTATATGTATTTGATCAGACCACATATTGAACTTGTATTTATGTATGTGCCTTACAAGTGTATCTTCTTCTAGGCTAACTGTTTGAAGAACAAAACCAACCGTTCTAAAGTGAAATTCCAACAGACAAGATGATCTCGTAGCTATATTGCACACTGCGAGGCTCTTGTAAATAGTTGCTACTTCCTTCTTTTTTGTGTGCCATATTATCTTTTCTATATTGACTTGTTCCAAATACAGAGGAAAGCCCGTGTGGACCAAAAAGAACCTGAACCGAATGCAGTGCAAATCTTCAAGGATTGCCACACCAGCAAGATGACGGGCATGAGCACACCATTTCAAGCCGCTGTTGTAAGTCCTTACTCCTCCTGCCTTGAACTGATTGGTACTGTGATGTGTTCATTTAACTACTTGGTTTGCAGCCAATGTCAGTTACTCTGTTCACTTTTATTCACAGTTGTCTTAATGTATCATTTCACCTTACATGGTTTAAAATAGATGAACGATATTGTTTTGGTCTTGATCTGTAATCTAGTTGTTATGTTCACGTGTGCACATAATGATAAAATAGCCTGTTTGCTTTATATCTATTTGCCCATGATATGAATGATCTCATACTATGTTCATCCTACTTTAAACCATGTCTCTTTATCCTTAGGTGTCAACGAATATGAGGAAATAGACAATACAGTAGGCATGCTACATGGACATATGTTCCGAAAGTGATTTTATTATGTAGTTAGCACTAAAATACATGATAATGTATTACAGTAGTTCACCAAAATAAGTTTTGTATGAACGTTTAACCTACTTTGTTTGTTTTTGTCTCATTAGTAACTTAGCTGGTACACTAATCTACAAGTTCAAACTTTCAGGAAGCTATGGAACAAATGATTGAACACCCACAACCACCTAAAGGTGACGAGGCTACTACAGGCACAATGTCACCTCTTGCTGCAGTGCGTCAGTATCTCTCCACTAACAATGCAAAAATCACCTTCCTGCGTAATTCTGGGTTGGTTGTCAAGGTAACCTCATCCAAATCGCCTACTGAACAAAATCCTAGACAGAGTGATATATTTGTGCTCCAGACACAAGTCCAATCCCTAATGTACGTTGTTTCGGAAACAAGAATAGTGGTTGAGAAATGTCGTCAAGATATGAATGGTTTTGAAACCAGACTATCACACATTCGCTTCGTTGTTCAAGAGCAATGGTGGAAAAAGGTGGAGATCGTGCTGCTCCATCAGATTCTATAGCCTGAAACATTATCACTCGGGTCAAATGATTTGTGCTTCTATACATCTAATGGTTCTTTTATCTGGAAGGACTGTTAACTTTATGCCAACAGGCCTTTTGTTGTATGGTTGGAATTTATTTTGGTGTGATACAACATTTATGATGATGCCTCAGGCTGCAGTAATTACGATGCTATTTTTGTATAGTGTAGGTTTATCTTAGTAATGTATTAGGCCGAAAGCTTCGTAGGAGCCCAACATGCCAACATTCTTCGGGCCCATTCCAATTGGGCTAAAAACGATTACTGGCCAAAATTGGCATGTAGCCCACTAAAAATATCTGGGCCTAAATCGACATAAGCTTTCATATTTTCCTGGTAGGCATGTGCCCATAGTGGGCCTTTAACAGGCCTAAACATAATTTGGGCCCTCAGTAAAAATAGGCCGTTTACAGGTGTAAATATCTCGAGCCCATAAAAACATGGGCCTTTAATAGACCGAAAGTGAGATTGGGCCCTGATTGTGCCAAATAACCCACTGGACTTAGCGGGCCGAAATGTTGGCCCATTTACGATGCGGATCTTTGACAGGCCGAAATTCGGACGGGCCGTAAATGCGCCGACCTAATACACGGGCCTTTAACAGGCCGGAACTTCGGTCGGGCTAGATTATCGTCATTTTTATATGGGCTGTTAATGGTCCCGATATGACGTTGGGCCACATATGGCCCATGGTTTACGTCTGGCGTTAACAGGCCGAAAATGACAATAGGCCGAAAGTGGCCCAAAGCTATAGTGGGCCTCTAACAGGCCGAATGTCAAACATGGCCAAATATGATCCAAATCCTTCACGGTCGTTTATGGGCCTAAAGTTTTGATGGCTTGTAAATGGGCCCAAATGAAGCCGGACCTTTAACAGGCCGGAAATACACCGGGTCGTAATTCGGCCCAATTACTTAGCAGACTGTTAACAGGCCAGAAATGACCATGGGCCGCATTGATGACAAGTTTAGGACAGGCCGCTGACGGGCCGATTTGATAGAGAATTTTGGGCCTTTAGCTGGGCTGGCCCATTATGGTCTACAGAATCTTGTGGGCCTTTAGGTGGGCCAGCCCATTGTGGTCCACAAAATCTTGTGGGCCTTTAGCTCGGCCGGCCCATTATGGTCTGCAAAATCGTGTGGGCCTTTAGCCGGGCTGGCCCATTATGGTCTGCTAAATTTTGTCGGCTTTTAGCTGGGTCGGGCCCATTATGGTCCGCTAAATCTTATAGGCCTTCGGTTGGGCCGGCCCATTTAAACTTTGCGGGCCACTTTTGGCCGGTCCACGTGTCAACATATCATAGGCCCATCTTGACTGTTGGATAGTGACACATGTGCCAACGCGAAGCTGACGCGTGGATCCATCAGCCAATGATAATTTTACACGTGGAAAATCGGCATTGGTCGTGGCTGTTAATGGGTTAACACATCCAAAATCCGACCCGATAGCTTAACGGCGTTCCGTTACGGTGGATGCCACGTGTCGGTCACCCTTGACGAAAGCACTTCTGTGACCCGCGATATCGTCATGGAAGTGGACACTTCCGTGATGATAATTTTGGCAATGTCATGGAACACTTCTACGACATCATAGGTATGACTATCTTGATTCTGTCAAAAATTTGTCATGGATGTACATGCATGATAGAAAACGCGACCTACTATGACAAACACGTATCATCACGGAAGTGTATTTTTTGTAGTGCTTGCAATGATTGGATGGAGCTTTCGTGATGATGAGAGCTTGGAACTCCGGAAAGAAAAGATGAAACATCTCAAACCAAGACATGTGACATGATGAACAACTCCGGAAAGAAGAAACTAGATCACTTGGATGAAACAATAATAAGAATTACGTTATGCATATCCTTCATCAAATTAAATTGATGGCATTCCATGGATTTGGCATACTACTTATTCTCATTGAAAAGGATTAAGGAGAGATCTTGCGTAATCTTGGTACGGTCTTCAACGAACCATCGGTAGGATTTAAAAAAAGAACCAAGAAAAGATAACGAAACACCGGGAAGAATTAGAAAATGAACGAAGATACTTGAGAGAATTTAGATGCAAGTGAAATGAAGAGATCATGACATGACTAGAGAATACTTGAGCGATGCACCGGTAAGATTTGGAGAACGAGAGCTGAAAGCTGGAATGAATAATTTTGAGATGATGGGCTGCGGAGAATCAAACTGAAAAGACCCCTGAATTGCTCCGGATGGGTGAAAAGAATTCTCACAATCGGAAATAATTATGAGAGGATGGCATCAAGATAGAACCATGAATCTTTGGAAGAATGGGTAAGGATTTGGAGGAAAAACTCTTCTTCGGTCTTCACAAACCCGAGAATGACGACGAGAAACACCACCGTGAATTGTTTAGACACTCTAGGAGAATCAAAAGCGAAGAGGTTGAGACAACGATGAAAAACAATTTGACCGATCTTGGAGAAAGCCATATGACTGATGATATTTCATTCTTACATCAAACTTTGAAAAGAATTTGAGGATAACTCCAGGAAAGAAGAGTCAGGTAAGATCCTGGGAAAAGACCTGTGGGTTAGGGCCCACGCAAAAGACAAACCTTTGAACGAATATGAAGAGAGATTGCCCCGGTTCATTTAAATGGCTTGAATAGGTAAGACCTCGAAAATAGCTTGGATTGATCAAGAATAGAAGCACTAATCTTCCGAGATATCTTCAGCACAACGGAACAAACGGAAAACAAGAGGTGAATAATTAAGAAGTGCACCAGTCATAAGAAAGCATTTGAAATGAGGAAATGATATGATCGACAAAGCTTGAATTGAATCCACCGGAGAAGAACAAGAACGAAGAATGATGAACTTGAAGCTCCGTTAGTATCTTCTTGAGAATCACCGGATAAGAACATTGATTGATAAGAATGAAGAGACTTCACATTAATGAAATGGATACTTGATTAAGACATCTGATTCCTTGAAGGAAAAGGGGTTGGGAGATGGGAAAACAAAGGCAACTTGGGGACAGACGAAGCGAACAACGTTGGGGAAAACGAGAAGTGATCTTGTGGATGTCAAAAATGATCGATCCACTTGAAGAGTAGCAAACCGGTTAAAAAGGATTGACATGACAATGTCGATTATCATGAAGGATTGGTATTCACATATGAGTATGAGAACACCGCTTAGGAAAGGAATGGAATCAACACTTGACTTCGAAGCAACTTGAATACCACAACTCAAAAGAAAAACAAAGGATTGGCTTCGAAAATAAGCCGGAAACAAACATATGATAGATCCCATATCTTATCATGTGTCCGTTGGAAAGATATCCTACGAGATACTTGAATTCCCACTTATAAACTCCCGAAACTTTCTTGTTATGCAATCAGGTGTTGGGGATACAGGGGAAGCATAATATCTCACCCAAAACTAGCAAATCCTACATCCAGTTGTATCCATCCTTCAACACATAACCAAGAAACCTTCGGAAATCATTTACCTCAACCTTCCAAAAGCATCCATTATACGAGTTATGGCAATACTCCCGAACTCCCGCCCCAACACTGGGTGGCGTCGAGGTTATCTCACCAACCACTGCATAAAGGAGATTTTCGATGTCGGCGAACTTAGGTATTCCAGAACTGCAATGATAAAATTGTGATGACAACACCTCGGAGCTCAACTCCCCGGGACACTGCCACAACCCCTAAATGTCAGGAGGCACCAAGAACAATGTTCTCGTCACAAAACCATCAGAACGATTCCAAGATAACTGCGTAATCCTAAAAAAATCGTGAAATTTGAGGAGAGAAGAGTCAAAACTCTACGTCGGGAGGCCTCACCAGAGCGACGAAGGGACTGAGGAGTAAAAAGAATCCTACTCTCATATATATATAATCCTAAGACTCAAAACATTTTCTTCTAGACTCAACAATGTCAAATATTCGATCAAGCAGGGGGACTCCTAAGTCGGGGATGGCTCTGATTACCAACTTGTAACACCCACGATGCGGCTATATCTCCCATGTGTCGGAACACGACTTAGAGGCATAACCGCATGGTAGGCATGTCGAAAGAGGGGTAATCTTTACACATCCCATGTACTGAATAAGAAAGGGATAAAGAGTTGGCTTACAATCACCACTTCACACAAATACAAGTTAAACATACATCATCCAGAATACAATAAAGGTCTGACTATGGAACCAAAATAAAAGAACACAACCCCAAATGCTTGATCCCGATCGTCCCAACTGGGCTTCACTACTGATCAACCGGAAAAGAAACAAAACAACGATCAAAGATCTTCATCGAGCTCCCACTTGAGCTCGGTTGCGCCACCTGCACTGGTATCATCGGCACCTACAACTGTTTGGAAGTATATGTTATCACGAGGACTCAACAATCTTACACCCGCGAGATCAAGACTATTTAAGCTTATGGGTAGGATAGGGTAATGAGGTGGAGTTGCAGCAAGCACTAAGCATATATGGTGGCTAACATACGCAAATGAGAGCGAGAAGAGAAGCAACGCAGCGGTCGTGAAGCTAGAAATGATCAAGAAGTGATCCTGAAACTACTTACGCACAATCATAACACAAGAACCGTGTTCACTTCCTAGACTCCGCCGAGAAGAGACCATCACGGCTACACACGCGGTTGATGCATTTTAATTAAGTCAAGTGTCAAGTTCCCTAAACCCTAAACCCTAAACCCTTACAATCGCCACTTCAAACAATACATAAATATCATACATCATCCAGAATACAATCAAGGTCCGACTACGGAACCAACATAAATAAAAACAACCCCAAATGCTAGATCCCCGATCGCGCCAACTGGGCTCCACTACTGATCAACTGGAAACGAAACAACACAACGAACACGATCTTCATTGAGCTCCCACTTGAGCTCAGTTGCGTCACCTGCACTGGCATCATCGGCACCCGCATCTGTTTTGGAAGTATCTGTGAGTCAGGAGGACACAACAATCTCACACCCGCGAGATCAACACTATTTAAGCTTATGGGTAGGATAGGGTAATGAGCTGGAGCTGCAGCAAGCACTAAGCATATATGGTGGCTAACTTACTCAAAAGAGAGCGAGAAGAGAAGCAAAGCACGGTCAAGAAACTAGAAGTGATCAAGAAGTGATCTTGAAACTACTTACGTTCAAGCATAACACGAGACCGTGTTCTCTTCCCGGACTCCGCTGAAAAGAGACCATCACGGCTACACACGCGGTTGATTCTTTTTAATTAAGTTAAGTTTCGAGTTCTCTACAACCGGATATTAACAAATTCCCATCTGCCCATAACCGTGGGCACGACTTTCGAAAGTTCATAACCATGCAGGGGTGTCCCAACTTAGCCCATCACAAGCTCTCACGGTCAACAAAGGATATTCCTTCTCCCAGGAAGACCCGATCAGACTCGGAATCCCGGTTACAAGACATTCCGACAATGGTAAAACAAGACCAGCAAAGCCACCCGATGTGCCGACATCCTGATAGGAGCTGCACATATCTCATTCTCAGGGCAACACCGGATTGTCCAAACTTCCGGTAGGCCAGCCCAGAGTTGCCCCTGGTGGCCACCGGCGGCTGACAGGTTCGGACCAACACTTAGACAAGCACTGGCCCCGGGGGGTTAAAATAAACTTGAGTCTGCAGAACCCAAGGGAAGGTGATAGGTTGTTAGGAAAATGTAAAACCAAGTTGGGCCTTGCCGAAGGAGTTTTATTCAAAATGAACTGTCAAGGGGTTCCGATAACACCCAATCGTGTATGGAACACAAAATCAAGGAACATAACACCGGTATGACGGAAACTAGGGCGGCAAGAGTGGAACAAAACACCAGGCATAAGGCCGAGCCTTCCACCCTTTATCAAGTATATAGATGCATTAATTAAATAAGAGATATTGTGATATCCCAACAATAACCATGTTCCAATATGGAACAAACTTCATCTTCACCTGCAACTAGCAACGCTATAAGAGGGGCTGAGCAAAGCGGTAACATAGACAAACAACGGTTTGTTGGGAAAGGTGGTTTAGAGGCTTGTCATGGAAATATGGGAGTCATGATATAGCAAGTGGTAGGTATCGCGGCATAGAAATAGAGCGAGCAACTAGCAAGCAAATATAGAAGTGATTTCGAGGGTATGGTCATCTTGTCTGAGATCTCGCAAGGAAGAAGAACGAGTCCATGAAGAAGACAAATGGACGAAGTCGAACGGATCCTCACAACTCCAGAACGAAACCGAAGCTAACGAGAGAAGCAACCCGGAAAGAAGCAAGCAACATAGTAAACAACCATCACATAAACATGGCATGATGCACAATCAAGTATGATACAAGTCCGGTTTAAAGAGGCATAGCATGGCAAAGAGCACAAACAATACTACAAATTAAGTGGAGATCAATATGCAACGAGTTGCATATTAATGAAACACCAAATCAATTATTTAGTTCTCTCTCGTTTATGTACCCAACAATATTAATTTTATTAAACATGGCAATATGGTGAAGCATGAGTAGAATACATAGTTAGGCATTTTAAATGAGGCCAGAAACAACAACAACAATTCCGGTAAATCCCCATATGCATTAGTAATTTAAGCAAACAACAATTGAAACATTCTTGATGTTGTTATCATGATGCAGATGACCTTGCAAGTTTTATGCAATATTTATGAAAATTTTGACTTGAGCATAATAAGAAGCATTTGTCACCATGGTGGAAAGAAAGGGTGCCACGGCGATGAATCCAAAAATGATGCCACGTCACCATATCGGTTCCGGTAGCTCACGGAGATACCGGTTTAAAAGGAAAAGTGACGGGAGCGTGTCATGCAAGGATGGCGGGGTGCTCCCGGATACCGGGTTCCACATGGCGGTGACAAGGCAAAAGAGGGGCAACGACTAATGTTCGCGGGCAGATACAACATCCAAACAGGCATCTCATACAACACATGCATTCATTCTCAGACGGTCGTTCTCGGCGGTTATACCTTCGAAGCGTGCGTTTCGAAGCAGATCGGTTCGTAGAAGAAGTAGTCGTTCACGGGTCGTCGAGGGAAGTAGTGGTTCATGTTCGGTAGATGTTCGGGCGGCGGTAGTGGTACACGTTTCGAAGGTGAACTTGACGAACTTGAATCCCTTCGGGGTTGTCGTGGTACTTGGGGTCTTCGGACCCACCGGTCTCATTCTTGCGACATAGTTGAACTTGAAGTTTTTGGTTCATGGGTCTTCGGCAACGGTACTCGTTCCAGGCATCGGGCGTCGAGGTACTTGGCAACAACTGGGGTTTTTGACGATCAGGCGAGACGACATGGTCCGGGGCAGTCTTGATCTTAATGGTCTCGATATCCAAAGTGGCACAAGGAGAGATGCACGGTCGTGGTCATCTTCGGACCTAGGGCTCCATGATGGCGTCGTGATGGTCTTGTAGCAGTAGCCAGGGCGTCGGGGAGGAGATGGTCGTGGCGAGGCGATCAGGGGCATGACGAAGTGGTCCTGGTCGCGACAAGAGAGGCAGCGGGGTGAGGCCCTTGCCAGACGGAGCTGGAGCAAGAGAAGGGGTCAACGCCCGGTGACGAGGTGCCACGGCGGGAGCTTCGAGCTCGGCTGGCTGAGACCATGGAGGACGGCGGCACGGAGGCGGGGCACTCGAGGGCGCGGCGCGGAGACGGCTTGCGTGAAGGGAGAGGGACGGGGAGGCATGGGCGAGGAGGTGGACGTCGGCAGCGGCTGCTCCATGGCAGGAGACCATGGCGAGCAGGCGGTGGCCATGGATGGCGACACATCACGGCGGCAAGCTCGCGGCAGGCTTCCTGCTGGACGCGGATGATGGCAGATGCGGGGGACGATGCCATGGAAGGTGGCTGGAGGAGGCACGGTCAGGGACTAGCGTTGCAGAGGGAGGCGCGCGAGATCGAGAGGGAGAGATGGAGATGAGTGAATGAGGGAGAGAAGGATGGGGATCGAGCGAAGGAGCTCCTCTCCCTCTGCTCGATGAATGCTCTAGGGTTAGACAGGGGAGTGGGCCTTGGGAGGCCGGCCCAGTAGAGGGAGAGATGCGCCTAGGGAGCCTGGCGGCTGGTTGGGCTGTGGGGAAAGGATGGACCTGGACTCTCTTCTCCCTCTCTCTCCTTAAAACCTATTTCTTTAACAGAAAAGAAATTAAAGAGAGGAAAATAAAAGGAGGGTTAGGGAAGGATTTTGCGCATGGGGCTAATTTTCCCGAACTCACAAAAATATGCTCGTTCTGAGAAAAATAGAAAAATCCAGATCGAACAAGAAGAATTCAAACTCATTTGAATTTAATTCAAATGGATTTGAACTGGGACGAGGTTTTTGGAGTGTCCAAAAATGTTGAGAATTTTTGGTGGAGCTCCAGAAAATGAAGAAAGGATATATGGCAAAGTTAGAGGCCAAGAGTTGTGATAACAAAGGCATTAGGATTTTGCAAGTGTGTTATGGTGAATTCCAAAATAAAGGAATATTTATTATAGCTCCATAATACTGGGATATATGTTGTAAAGAGAATCACCACGTGAATTCCCTCGGTTTAAATGGACCGAAGATCCATGCAATTTATTTAAGAGAGTTTTAGTTAGCTTTGAGAAAAAGATGGCATGATGACATGATGCAATGCAAATTATGAAAAGAGGAATGCAACAAGCAAAACAAAACACATGACAAAACTCGGAAACCCTGGAAGGCATCTGAAGCTCCGGTCTTGGGGCGTTACACACTAAGTGTTAATGCTTTAGTATGGTACTCTATTAAAAAGAGGCCTTAATATCCCTTAGTTTCCAATAGGACCCCCCTGCCACGGGAGGGTAGGACAAAAGATGTCATGCATGTTCTTTTCCATAAGCATGTATGACTATATTCGGACTACATGCCTGCATTACATTGATGAACTGGAGCTAGTTCTGTATCACCCTATGTTATAACTGTTGCATGAGGAATCGCGTCCGACATAATTATCCATCATTGATCCATTGCCTACGAGCTTTTCACATATTGATCTTTGCTTAGTTACTTTTCTATTGCCACTGTTAGAATTGCTACAAAAACTACTACTGTTACTTTTGCCACTGTTACCGTTACTTCCATACTACTTTGCTACTAAATACTTTGCTGCAGATATTAAGTATTTCAGGTGCTATTGAATTGATAAATCCACTGTTAAAACTTGATAATATTCTTTGGCTCCCCTTGTGTCGAACCAATAAATTTGGGTTGAATACTCTACCCTAGAAAACTATTGTGATCCCCTTACTTGTGGGTTATCAAGACTATTTTCTGGCGTCGTTGCCGGGGAGCATAGCTTTATTCTTTGAGTCACTTGGGATTTATATCTGTTGATCACTATGAGGAACTTAAAAGATGAAAGAACCAAGATTTTTCCCTCAACTACGAGGGGAGGTAAGGAACTGCCATCTAGCTCTGCACTTGATTCACCTTTTGTTTTGAGTAAACTTGCGACACCTATTGCTGCTATTGATTCTGATATGTCGCATGTTATTGATGATGCCACTTCTGCTATGCATTATGCTTATGATGAAACAACTTCTATGCTTGATAATACTATGCCATTAGGTGGATTTCTTGATGACCAACTTGCTAGGGTTAGAGAAAATGAAATTATTGAAACTGATAATACTGATGAAAGTGATGATGAAGATTCTCCCCCTAGATATGAATCGCCTGATGTGCCTGAGGGTTATATTATGGATGAAGAAAATGATAGAGATCTTTTAGCTTGCAAAGATAGATATGATCTTAAGAAACTGTTAGCTAAGCTGAAAGAAAAGTCTTTGAATGCTAGAATGAAATATGACCCTGCTTTTGCTACTTCACCTATCTGTATTTCTCATAAGGATTATGATTTCTCTATCGATCCTGAGTTAATTAGTTTGGTTGAATCTGATCCTTTTTATGGCTATGAATCTGAAACTGTTGTGGCACATCTTACTAAATTGAATGATATAGCCACCCTATTCACCCATGAGGAAAAAATTCGTTACTACTATATCCTTAAGTTGTTTCCGTTCTCATTAAAGGGTGATGCTAAAACATGGTTTAATTCTCTTGCTCCTGGTTGTGTGCGTAGTCCCTAGGATATGATTTATTACTTCTCTGCTAAATATTTCCCCACTCATAAGAAACAAGTTGCCTTAAGGGAAATATATAATTTTGTGCAAATTGAAGAAGAGAGTCTCCCGCAAGCTTGGGGGAGGCTTCTCTGATTACTTAATGCTTTGCTTGATCATCCTCTCAAGAAAAATTAAATACTTGATATCTTTTATAATGGACTAACCGATGCTTCCACAGACCACCTAGATAGTTGTGTTGGTTGTGTTTTCATGAAAGAACTGTTGAGCAAGCTGAATTGCTATTAAATAATATGTTGAGTAATGATAATGATTGGATACTTCCTGAACCAAGTCCTAAGCCAACTCCGAAGTCTATTTCTCAGTCCTGAAGATATGCAAGAGGCAAGGAAATCTATGAAAGAAAAAGGTTTTAAAGCTGAAGATGTTAAGAATTTACCACCTATTGAAGAAATACATGGTCTTAATAACCCAACACAGGTAGTAAAGGTAAATTCTCTCTATATATTTGATGAAGGTGATATTCCTCATAATAAGTCTGCTAGCAAATGCTTGGATGAGTTTGATGATTTCATTGTTAAACAAGAAAACTTCAATGCTTATGTTGGTTGACAATTGAAACGTAATGCTTATATGATTGAACACTTGAGTGATCATATGTCTAGAGTTAAAGGTGACCTTAAAATTATCAGTAAACATGCTTCCATGGTTACCACTCAAGTAGAACAAGTTCTTAAAGCACAATATGATTTGCTCAATGAATTGAATAATAAGAAAAGTGATAATGTTGTTAGAGTTATGACTAGAGGGGGTAAAACGACTCATGAACCTTTGTATCCCGAGGGCCACCCTAAGAGAGTTGAGCAAGATTCTCAGAGAACTAATGTTGATGCACCTAGTCCTTCTAAGAAGAAGAAAAAGAAAAATGATAGGACTTTGCATGCTTCTAGTGAACCTGTTGTTGACACACCTGAGAATCCCAATGATATTTCTATTTTTGATGCTGAAACACAATCTGGTAATGAACATGAACCTATTGATAATATTAATGATGATGTTCATGTTGATGCTCAAACTAGCAATAACAATGACGTAGAGATTGAACCTGATGTTGATCTTGATAACCCACAATCAAAGAATCAACATTATGATAAGAGAGACTTCGTTGCTAGGAAGCATGGTAAAGAAAGAGAACCATGGGTTCAGAAACCCATGCCTTTTCCTCCTAAACCATCCAAGAAAAAAAGATGATGAGGATTTTGAGCGCTTTGCTGAAATGATTAGACCTATCTTTTTGCGCATGCGTTTGGCTGATATGCATAAAATGAATCCTTATGCTAGTATATGAAATATATTGTTACAAATAAAATAAAGATACCAGAAGCTGAAATTTCCACCATGCTTGCTAATTATACTTTAAAGTTGGAATACCTAAGAAACTAGGAGATCCTAGAATACCAACTATACCATGCTCCATTAAAAGAAACTATGTTAAAACTGCTTTATGTGATCTTGGAGCCAGTGTTAGTGTTATGCCTTTCTATTTATATCGTAGACTTGATTTTAATAAGTTGACACCTACTGAAATATCTTTGCAAATGGCCGATAAATCAACTGCTATACCTATCAGTATTTGTGAGGATGTGCCTGTTGTAGTTGCAAACATTACTATTTTAATGGACTTTGTTATTCTTGATATCCCCGAGGACGATAGTATGTCGATTATCCTTGGTAGACCCTTTTTGAATACTGCAGGGGCTTTTATTGATTGCAACAAAGGCAATGCCACTTTTCATGTTAATGGTAATGAGCATATGGTACACTTTCCGAGGAAACAACCTCAAGTCCATAGTATCAATTCTATTGGAAAAATTGCAACGATCACTAATGGAGGTTTTGGATTCCCTCTTCCTACTGTCAAGAAGAAATATGATATTCTTATTGTTGGGGACATGCATATCCCTGTTGAGGTAACCTAGTGTTATTAGAAAATTCTCCGGTTTCATGTTATTCAGAAAGAGTTTGTTAACAAGACTTGATCAACCTTGGTAGTGGATTCCTTTTGATGAGCATGAGATGGATGAAGTTAGAAAGCACAACCCTCTATACCCTCCTTTTACTTTCTATTATTTAGATTAAATAAAAAAAATAGTATTTTCTATTTGTTTTCTAAATTATCCTTGCAATAAAAGTACCCCGAAAATAAAAATTGTCCAAATGTCCTAAAATTGTATATGATTTTTTGTAGAATATTTTAGAATTGTTGGCACTAAGAACACACCAGGCGGCTCCACCACTTGGCCATGAGAGTGCAGGGCACCACCCTGGGGCGCGCCCCCTGCCTTGTGGACCACACGTGGACGCCCTCCACTTATTCCAGCACCCACACACTTCGTCTTCCTCCAAAAAAATCATCTCGTAGCTCAAACCCGTGTTCTAGCTCATCTTGCTGCCATTTTCGATCTCCTTTCTCAAAGCTCCATTCACAAAACTACTTTGGGGGATTGTTCTTCGGTATGTGACTCCTCCAATGGTCAAATTAATTTTTGTTCTAGTGCTTTATTTATTGCAAATTTTTGCTGCTTAGGTGACCCTGTTCTTGAGCTTGCATGTCAAATTTATGTGGTCAAAAGTAGTTTTAATGCATGATATAGCCTCTAGGCACTTGTGGGAGTAGTTTCTATCAATCTTGTTCAGTTTGGTTCACTTTTATTTTGAGTCACTAAAAATTTCAGAAATTTTTAGAGGGAGAAAATGTTTAAGAGATTGTTGAGAGGCTCTTCGAGCTGTAGCTCGAAGGATAAGCATAATGAGGAGAATAAAAATCCCAAATATAATCTTCCTCACACTATGGATGTTCGCCCGTGTGAATGGCCTTGTGATGAGTTCTTAAGAACCGCCGGAATTTATGATGATTTCTATTACTTGGCTGAGAATGCAGGCCTCACCGACTTCCTCCACGACCAGCGTGAACAATATCTCCTACTCACTAATATTTTCGTGCAAATTTTTTATTTCCATGCTCAGAAATCGCCACCTTCAGTGGAGTATCACTTATATGATGAGGTTAAGGAGATGTCACTCCATGATTTTTGTTGAGTCTGCAAGATACCCTTTGAGGGCAGCATCGAGGAACCACAGCGTAGTGATGTGGATGGGTTTATTGATAGAATTGCTGTAGGAGAAACTAGGAACATTTCCGATGCAAGAATTACCAGTATACATTTTCCTGTTCTATGTTACTTTGCGATATTGGCTAGTAGATGCTTAATTGGTCACGGGAACATTGGAAATCTTAGTGCTCCTGATATTGTCATATTGCGCCATGCTTTGTTTCGTGATACCACTTTCAGTTTAGGTGCTATTCTTGCTAAATGATTGAATCTGAACCGTACAAAGGGCCCCATTTTGGAAGCATCTTTGCTTCATGCCTTCCTGAACATTTTGGGATACCTATTAGGCATTATGAGAAAGAGGAAAAGTTGCTGCCCCCTATTTTTTTATATTATAAGAGTATGGTAGCACATGATTTTATTGTTAAAGATGAGAAGAAGAGGCTTAAGTATAATTTGATATTTGATAAAACTCACTATGAGATTATTACCTTGCCTGCACCCTCTTTGTTTAACATACTTTCATGCACGTACCTCTTCTTACCAGAGGCCATTTATGCATACTGGAGGTTGACACAAGTCCCAGAGCCTGAGCCTGATCCACCACTTGATCTGTATCGTTAGTCTGTTTATCAGTGGGATTCGGAGGAGATCGTCAACCAGTGGCATCCTGAGGACCCTCCTTAGTACACCGGAGGGAGTAGCTTCGATCCGTGGGCATAGACCAACTTAGGCCAAAAGCCTAAGCTTTGGGGAGTACGTATTTCTCACCGACATTACATTCATGTTCACACGCTCATTCTAGTTGTCGGTGCTCATACTTTTTCATTGTACTATCCATGCTAGTTTATTTTCTTTTCTAAGCCCTCGTCTTGTGTGTTTTAAAAACCTTAAGAAAAACCAAAAAAAATAGTTGTAGCTTTTATCTAGTTTACTCTGCATGCATGTAGTAGTAATTAAAAGAAAACCCAAAAAGATTTCTCATCCTTCTTTTTCTTGTTGGGAGCTTTCCCGTGTAAGTAGTTTTGTTTCTTTTCTTGCTCTTTGGGGTCGAGAGGATAAGACCATGATGAAAATGTTGAGTGGCTCTCATATGCATTATTGTTGATTTAACTAAGAGCCCATGTTACCTTGTCTTCTCCCTTGTATTAAATGCTTGCAGATTCTAGCTTAGTCCAATACACATGCACTATTATTATTATCCACATTGTTCGGTTGTGCAAGTGAAAGGAAATAATAACGATATATGATGGACTGATTGAGATGAGAGAAGCTGGTATGAACTCGACCTATCTTGTTTTTGTAAATATGATTAGTTCATCGTTCCTGATTTAGCCTATTATGAACGAAACATGTTTGCAATGACAATTAGAGATTATAGTTGCCCATGCCATGCTTATTTATCTAGGAGTTTATAATGGTTTACCTTGCTTGCCAACATGCTATTAAAATGGTTGTGATGTGGTATGATAGGGTGGTATCCTCCTTTGAATGATTCGAGTGGATTGACTTGGCACATGTTCACGCATGTAGTTGAAACAAAATCAACATAGCCTCCACGATACTTATGTTCATGGTGATTTATATCCTACTCATGCTTGCACTCATTGTTGATTAATCTTAATGCATGTTCATGACAGTTGCCGCTCTCTAGTTGGTCAGTTCCCTGTCTCTTTCTAGCCTTCACTTGTACTAAGCGGGAATACTGCTTGTGCATCCACTTCTATAAACCCCAAAAGTTATTCCATATGAGTCCAACATACCTTCCTATATGCGGTATCTACCTGCCATTCCAAGTAAATTTGTATGTGCCAAACTCTAAACCTTCAAATGAAATTCTGTTTTGTATGCTCGAATAGCTCATGTATCAACTAGGGCTGACTATATCTTCCATGCTAGGTGCGTTATTCTCAAGATGAATGGACTCCGCTCATTATTCATGAGAAAATGGCTGGTAACCGGGATGCCCAGTCCCATGCTCAAATCAAAATAATTACAAACAAAACTCCCCCAGGATTGTTGTTAGTTGGAGGCACCCGTTGTTTCGGACAAGCCATGGATTGATTTTTGTTAGTGGTTGGGGAGTATAAACTTCACCATTCTGTTTGGGAACTACCTATAATGTGTGTAGCATGGAAGATATTGAGATCTCTTGGTTGTTATGTTGACAATGAAAGTATACCACTCAAAATATTATTTATCTCTGTTTCAAAACTTGAGCTCTGGCACCTCTGCAAATCCCTGCTTCGCTCTGTGATGGGTCTATCTATTTACTTTTATCTTGAGTCATCATCCTCTTATTAAAAAGCACTAGTTGGAGAGCACCGCTGTCATTTGCATGCATTGCTATTAATTTACATTGAGTATGATTGTGACTGGATCTCTTTTACCATGAATTACAATGTCTAGTCAGTCCTTGATCTTCAGGGGTGCTCTGCATTTATGTTATGCAGTCTCAGAAAGGGCTAGCGAGATACCATCTTGTTATATCATATTATGATTGTTTTGAGAAAGTGTTGTCATCCGAGATTTATTATTATTGCTCGCTAGTTGATTATACCATTGATATGAGGAAACATGAGCCCTAAATGTTATTGTGAATATGGTTAGTTCATAATCTTTGCTGAAAACATCAATGTTGGCTTTACATATTTGCAACAACAATAGCAAACAAAGTTTGTAAATTTTTTTCTTTATCACTTTCAGTTTGTCAACTGAATTTCTTGAGGACAAGCAAAGGTTTAAGCTTGGGGGAGTGGATACGTCTCCAACCTATCTACTTTTCCAAACACTTTTGCCCTTGTTTTGGACTCTAACTTACATGATTTGAATGGAACTAACCCGGACTGACGTTGTTTTCTGCAGAATTGCCATGGTATTATTTTTGTGCAGAAATAAAAGTTCTCGGAATGACCTAAAAATTCACGGAGACATGTTTTGGAATATATAAAAAATACCGGCAAAAGAATCAACGTAAGGGGGGCCACACCCTGTGCACGAGGGTGCAGGGCGCGCCCCCCGCCTCGTGGGCCTCCTGAGGCTCCACTGACGTCAACTCCAACTCTCACTACTAGGAAAAGGCCTACTAATGGCGCACTGGTTTTGCCTACTAATGGCGCATTACCAGTGCGCCATTAGTAGCATGCCACTAGTATATCTTACTAATGGCGCACCTGTGCGCCATTAGTATCTGGTATACTAATGGTGCACCCGCTAGTGCGCCATTAGTATGTAACAGCATGCGCCATTAGTGTGCCTCCCGGGGGGCCATACGTAAGCATGGCTTTGTCATACTAATGGCGCATTCTCTGTTGATGCGCCATTAGTATCCTTTGGCATACTAATGGCGCACCTGGTGGTGATGCGCCATTAGTATGAATATTTGGTTTTTTTCCTTTTTTGATTTTTGCGCAGGTTACAAAATATATTATTAGATAGAATATAAAATATATTATTAGACAGAATATAGACAGCAGCACACAGCAACATCAGATTCATCGAATACAATAGAAGATTAGTCTCCGAATACTATTCATCATATTAGTCTCCGAATTCAAAAGACCGAACAAAGATAAAACATTACAAGTCTCAAGACCGCGAGTATCGAGTTTGTCTTCACATTACAAGTCGATATCGATCATCTAAACTACCATCACATAGAGGAGAGATGTGGTCATCATGATGAGCATCATCGCAATCAAAATGGTCTTCATCCGGTTCCTCCTTGTCCCATATAGGCTCCTCCACTCTGTAACCGCCGGGACCGAGTTTGTGTTCCCCTAAGTTCAACTCCCGCATTTCTTTCCCCCACTGACTTGATTCGGAGGTTGCACTGCTCTCGCACTTGATCTTGAACTCCTTGTACTCATCTTCGCTCATCAAAGGATATTTCGCCTTGATCTTCTCATAACTATCACCTTTATCAATCATTCTCTTCACCGCGCTTTTCCAAGAAGACAGGGTCGTGCTCTTCTTCGTGAGGGCGGCACTGTTCACTTTATTCGCTGAGAGGCGTGTGTTTTCAAATTCGGCAGGGAACTTGTATCGTTCGTGCAGCTTCGTGAAGAGGAGGTTGCGCAAATTCCCTTGGTCCTTATGCCTAAGGTTCTCTGTGTTGATTGAGACGATGCTCCGAAGAATGCACCCGAGCTAAAGCGAGTACCCCTTGACTATATGTTTGGGCTCCGTTGGATTCCCGTCGGAGTCCACTTGAGTGAATTCCTCCTTGAGGGTGCGGAGCGCATTCGGGTGCCGGTCCTTCCTTTGCTTCTTCGGTTGGCTGCCATCTGTGTGTGCGCCGCCAACATCAGTGGTGGCATCCTCGGCGGCACCATCAGTGGTGTCATCCTCGACGCCACTAGGGGTTGTGTAATCAGGATTGGTGTCTTCCGCGGCATCCTCATAGCGGTGAGGTTGTTCCTCCATCTCCTGGGATAGCTCCCAGAATTGCTTGCCGCCCGAACCACCGGCCTCATCGTTGTGGGCCATGTTTCGCTCTAAATAGGAAAAAAGATTGGTCAAAAAGTTGGTTATTGTCAAGGAACAAGATCATGGTCTCATCATTTAGGGTTTGTCGACACCGAGGCACCCTAAAAGCCTAAGATTTCATCATTTAGGGTTTGTCGACGCCGAGGCACCCTAAAAGCCTAAGTGTACATCATTTAGGTTCTCATCGACACCGAGGCATCCGGGGCAGCCAAGTTATGTTTTCATCATTTAGGGTTTATCGATGCCGAGGCACCCTAGGTTGGGCCTAATCACTAGGCACTAATCACTTGGCTCTATTGCCACCTATGTTGGGTTTATCATCTAGGGTTTATCGATGCTAAGGAGAATTCTAAGTTGGGCCTAATCACTTGGCTCTATTGCCACCTATGGTTTAATGCAGGAAGAATAAAGGGGCAGTTGATCCTACTTAATTAATTACTAAGATACCCCGGCCCATGCATTATCGCAAGTACCCCATATGTCCTATTTTTAGCAAAGTCATGCTAAAATTCACGGAAAATTTCAGCATGACCTTTGCTGAAAATAGGACATATGGAGTACCCAAATTTGCCAGAACCGAAGTTAATCGACATTCCGGCAAACTCAAGGGCCTCTCGGGGTACCTGCAAATTCATCACGACACGATGTTCGGAGACAAAACCCAGCAAACTAGCACCACAATGTGCCTCTACTTTCATATGGATGAAAAGGCCATGGACCATATGGTCCTCTGCTTTCATATGGACAAAAATCAGCTCAACTTATGTGAGCTTCCATTCCAGATCTAATAGCAGCAAGTTGTTCACTTGTAGCTCAACTTATGTGAGCTGCCTTCAAGAAAAGAAATCTGCAGTGGCACATCTGCTCTCTGAATACATTGGCAAGAAACAAAACAACACCAAGTACCATCCATCTGCTATGGCCGTATCATGCAGTTTAACTAAGCACTAACAGGTAATTATATAACAGAAAACTTGGCGCGTACGTGTCACTTAGCTTGGGCAAACAACATACCTCGTCCTCTTGGTTAGTCCAAACAAGTTGTATGCTGAGCCTCAACTCACCACCTGCACATTTTACAGCACCCATGAAATGAAAAACTAAACATAATTGTCAACCAACAAAACCAAAACACAAACAGGACTTCAAATTTTCACGATCAGGAAGAAAAACAAGGTTTTCAACTACTATATTCAGTTTCATGGCATCAGTTGAACAGTTGAAAAAGAACAAGCTTCATTTAAATATCTTGCTGCTAACAAACATAACTAATGTCAGTACTCAAAAAATAGAGTGACCACACAGGGAACAAACAAACTATTCACTTTTTATTTCTTCAGAATTGGACCAGACAGAGAACAACTCCTTGGAAGCAAACTTATATGAAAAGGTTCAGCAACTTGAAACATAACTCTTATATGAAAATCTTCTGTATGATCAAGTAAGCAGAGCACATGTATATACCTGTATCCCTGTCTTGGAGCCAACAAACGCCTCAATTTTTCTCCAACCGTGATCGAACCTGATCGCCTATGCTTCTTCTTTCACTCTCCTGCATAAAGTTATTGTTACTACCTGGGAGGGATTATATGCTTGTTTACCACTACTAATACCATTTTTTAATATAATCTTCATTCTCCTGCTATTTCTTTTCTTACAAGTGTTGATGCCATAGTGTCTCAGGTTCTTCCTAGTTAAAACATGTGATTTTGAGAAGGAATTTGCCCAATTTTCGCAGGGAGACAAAACTTAGCTAAAAATTTGATATAACAAGTAGTCCATGAAATTATATTTCCTCTAGGCAAAGTAGAAGATATTATTTTGTTTTTCCTCTAAGGTAAAGGAAATAGCCATCACTTTGAAGTGTCTAATAGATGAAATAATGCATGAGTTAGAAAGATATGTGCAAGTGTCTGAAGGCATCCTGTGAAGCAGAGCTTCCAAATTGATCTTCTTGAAACATTTTTACTAAGTAAGGCTTAATTTCATATTTCTGCAAACTAAGGTAAACCAATTATTACATGCATAAATTTCTCATTTGGAGAAGCCAAGTATCAAAGGTTTCGAACCATGAGAATTTATTGCATTTTTCAGTGACAACATGGCTAGGAAAAAAAGACTCTGATACAGAGACTAATGACGCAATGCCCCCCTCCCTTAGAGGCATTATCACAAACACCTATCAAGCACAATCCTTTCACATGTAAACTTGAGCATGCTCTGGAAAAATCACGCAGCAAGCAAAAAATTGAACAGAGGATGCAAGAGGAAGGAGGGAGGGGGGATGAGGGAAGAGGGAGGAAGGACGAAGAAGTGGTGGCTACCTGCCTACGGACTGGTCGCCGGCGTAGCTCCGGGCGGCAGCGTTGCTGGGCAGGAGCGCCTGCTCCACGGAGGGGGGCGCCGCTGGTGGGAGCGGCTGCTTGATGGGGGGAGGCGCTGCTGGGGTCCTGTACCGGAGGCGGGGCAGCGGAGGGTTCGGCCGGCTGGGCGCGCCGTGGCGGCGGGTCGGCAGCGGTGGCGGCGGCTAGGAACCCTAGCTGTCACGCTCGGGAGGGAGGTTGACGCAGGCGGGGCCGCGGGGGGAGGGGGACGGCGAGGGCGCGGGCGCGGGCAGAGGGGGACGGTGAGGGAGGTGGTTGGGTGCGGCAGGGGAAGCGAGCACGGCCGGGGACGGCGAGAACGGGGGAAGTGGTGGGCGGTGGTGGTCAGGCGCGGGTGAGACGAGGAAGGGGAGGGATTAGAGAGAAATGGAGATTGGGTATTTTAGTGTGGGGGGAGGCTTAGCAATGGCGCACCACCCAGGGGTGCACCATAAGTACATCCATAGCAATGGCGCACCACCAAGGGGTGCGCCATAAGTAATTTAATCTAGCCCGACTTGTCAGGTTATATACAACCTAACCCTATCTACAACAGACCCCGCCCACTAGCCCGACTGGTCAATACGCAGCACACACACCAGGTGGTCCTGGGTTTGATTCCTAGGTTCCCCAATATTTTTTTATGCATTTTAAATTCTGTTTGATATTTATTTGTGTTTAAATATGTTCAAACTTGTTTAAATCATAACAGTAATATTTTTTTTATAAAAATAGTAATAACCCCCCCCCAGGGGTGCAGGGGGCCGGGTGCTCGTCGGCGGCGGTGGAGCGGGGGAGGGTTGCGGTGGGTCGTCGGCGGCGGCGGAGCTAGCTAGCGGGGGAGGGTGCGGGTGGGATCGAGATCGAGATGGAGGGGGAATCGAGATCGAGATGGAAGGGGATCGAGATCAAGTGTCCTCATGAATTCAAAAAGTGCCCATGAAATTTAAAAATATTCATGATATCAAAAAGTGCCCATGAAATACAATCGAGAAATGAAGACTACGATTTAAATACAATCGATCTTAGCTAGCTATATGTTCACAATCTACTTGCCCTTCTTTTTTGCAAATGGAGTTCTTCTGTGGAACGGACGTCCTTTAGGTAGGGTGGTCCTGCTTCTTCTTGTGGTGTGTGCTGCTACTTCATCATCGTCATCATGTTCGATCTTCGGGTCGCCGTACTTGTCGAAGTCTTGCTCATTGGCTACTCCATCCATTCCGATGATCTTCCTTTTGCCTCTCCTCACGACAACACGACTGGGCTTTGACGGGTCGGTAATGAAGAAGCATTGGTCCACTTGGGAAGCCAGTACCCATGGCTCATTTTTCGCGGTGACGTTTGCGCCCGCAGTCTTGGATTTGGCTTCGGGTATAACCATGGTGGTGAAATACCGGTCTTCTTTTAGGACGCTCTTGGCCCATCTGACACGGAACATCGGGACCTTCTCTCCAGCGTAGCTCAGCTCCCAGATCTCCTCAATCCTTCCGTAGTATCTGTCCTTGTCGTTGCCGGTGTAGGATTCCATCGTTACCCTGGAGTTCTGATAACCATCGCTCTTCATGTCCTTGTCCTCGGTGTAGAATGTGTAGCCGTTGATATCGTACGCCTCATAGGTCATCATGTTGTGCTCGGCGCCCTGTGACAAGGCGAAAATGAGTTGTTCTTCCGCGGAAGAATCCTCATGTAAAGGGTACGACAGAAGCTTCTGCTTGAACCAACGCGTGAAACATGAGTTGTGCTCTTTGAGTATATCTCCGCCCGTCCTCTGTTGGCCTCGGTCATTGTACGTCTTCTCAATAAAGATTTTGTGCTCTACCACCCAAGGATCGACCACGTCTATGTGTTGTAGCGCGACTAGGTTTGCTCTTTCAAAGTCGATGAGTCGACCCTCGAAGTCGACATGCATTTCGCGGCGACCCTCACGGTGACCCCATCCAGCGAGCCTGCTGAGGTGCCTGTTGACGGGCAGACCAACGGGGTTCTCGATGCCTAGATAATTCGTGCAGTAGGAGATGCACTCTTCGGTCAGAAAGCCCCTGGCTATACTTCCCTCTGGACGTGACATGTTGCGAACGTATCCTTTGATGACACCATTCATCCTTTCGAACGGCATCATGCTGTGCAGGAACGTCGGCCCGAGTTGGATGATATCCTCCACGATATGGACCAGCAGATGCACCATAACGTCGAAGAATGCGGGCGGGAAGTACATCTCAAGCTCGCATAGTATCACCACGATCTCTTCCTGTAGCCTGCTGAGTTGCCTCACGCCAATCGACTTCCGAGAGATGACGTTGAAAAAGTTGCATAGGCCAAATAGTGTTTCACGGACGTGCGCGTCCATGATCCCACGGATTGCAACTGGAAGTATCTGCGTCATCAACACGTGACAGTCGTGAGACTTCATCCCGCTGAACTTCTGCTTCGCTGGGTCTAGGTATCTGCTTATCTTCCCTGCGTAACCGTAAGGAAGTTTTACTCCTAGGAGGCAGGTGAAAAACTGCTCGATCTCCTCCCGACTTAGAGTGAAGCACGCGGGAGGGTAGTCATTTCCGGTCTTCTTGGCCTTTTTGCCTTTGCGACGACTTTCTGTGTCCTGCTTCGCCTCATCATCATCATCATTAGCGTGAAGCTCCTGCCTGATGCCCATTGATTTCAAGTCTGCCCTTGCTTTCGGCCCATCTTTGGTCCTCTCTGGCATGTTGAGCAGGGTACCAAGCAGATTCTCGCACACGTTCTTCGTGATATGCATGACATCAAGGCTGTGAGGCACACGGTGGATCTTCCCGTACGGGAAGTCCCAGAAAATAGACCTCGTTTTCCATACCTTCAGCAGCGTCTCTGGCACCTTTCGCTTCTTTCCCGGCTTCGGCGCCTTTTGCTTCTTTCCCAGCAGTGGGCAGTCTTTCCAATTTTTCAACAGCTCGTCTATTTCCTCGTCGCTCCTCGTAGACGGGCGTTTTCGGGGTTCGGTTTCACCATCGAACAAATCCTTGCATTTCCTCCACGGGTCATCGTCGCGAAGCCACCTTCGATGTCCCATGAACACGGTTTTTGAAGACCCGGGATCTCTATCTAGCTGGCGATACGTTGTGTCATCCATGCACCTTACGCATCCAGAAAATCCGTGGACTACCTGCCCCGCGAGATATCCGTAACCGAGATAGTGTTGCAACGTCGTGAGCAGTGCGGCTCTCATAGGGAAATATTATTTCTCTGCGGTGTCCCACGTATTGGCTGGCGTTTTCCACAGCGTGTCTAGCTCCTCCTTCAGCAGCCCCAGATACATATTGATGTCGTTCCCTGGTTGTTTCGGCCCTTCAATTAGCATAATCATTTGAATGTACTTCCTCTTCATGCACAACCAGGGGGGAAGGTTGTACATCCACACAAACACAGGCCAGGTGCTATGTGTGCTTCTCTGGCTGCCAAACGGATTGACTCCATCGATGCTCGCGCCCAGCACGATGTTCCTTGGATCCTTCCCAAATTCTGGGTATTCGAAGTTCAATGCTTACCACTGGCTCGCATCCTTAGGGTGACTCAGCATCTTGTCTTTTTTATTTATCTCCGGATCATTTCCGTCATCTTCCCGCTTCTTCTCCTCCCTATCCGCGTGCCAACGCAGGAGCTTTGCCACCTTAGGGTCCGCGAAATACCGCTGCAGATGAGGAGTGATCGGAAAGTACCACACCAATTTTCGAGGAGCTTTCTTCCTCTTCTTGTATCGAGTGACGCCGCACACCGGACATATGGTAGACTCCGCGTGCTCGTCGCGATAAATGATACAATTGTTCATGCACACATGGTATTTCACGTGCGGTAAATCCAGAGGACACACGATTTTCTTCACCTCCTCGAAACTGGTCGGGCACTTGTTCCCCTTGGGAAGACGTTCGTGCCAGAATGACATGTTCTCGTCGAAGCATGCGTCTGTCATTTTGTGTTTTACCATCACCTCCAGAGCCATGAGCGTTACTTTCAGGCGGGTATCCTCGGGCCTGCATCCTTCATACAATGGAGTAACCGCGTCTATCTCCAGTTGATCCAGCTTGGCTTTCTCTCGGGCGACAGCTCTTGCGTTATCCGTCTGCTTGAGAAGCAGCTCTTGAATATGAGGGTCCTGCACCAAGCCTCCATCGTCGTCTGCTCCGGCATCTACATCTTCATGATCATGCCCTTCGTCTTGATCTTCCTCATCATCATGTACGACATCTTCTACATGATGACCGTGTACAGCATCACCGTCGTGATCATGTCCTGGAGATTCTTCGTCTTCTCGCCCGCCCTCGCCGCGGTGGTACTTGTCTTGTTGCCCTTCCTCATTTCTTGCCCGGCCCCGGCCATGGACGACTTCATAGTCATCTTCATCACCTTGCCACCGATAGCCATCCATGAAACAACGCAAGAGCAGGTGGTCCCGCACCTGCCCGAAATCCGGGTCCGCAATAAGGCTCTTCAGCTTGCATCTTCGACACGGACATCTTATCTCCAGCTCGTTCTTTTTAAGCATCTCGGCCTTCGCGGAGCTCACAAACCTATTCACGATGCCTTCAGTCATCGTGCGGACCATGGTCGCCTGCGGGGTAGAGCAAAACGATATTTTAGAACCAAGAAAATTTTTGGCATGACCTTCCCTAAAAATAGGACCAAAAAGAATGCATAGTGCCAAAATTCTCGCCGAAACAGAAATGAATCAAAACATTCCGGCAAAATATTGGCAACTATCGCATTTCAAATACTGGTACCTTCAAACACAAACATATATGCAACGCCACAAACACATGCAACACCACAAACATACATAGATCTAGCTAGGCCACAAAAAGTGCATGTGCATGTTGTTGGAGCGAGCTAGGGAGAAAAAAAGTAGATCTACATCATGAAGATAGCTTTCCCCTTACTTACCTATCAAAAAAAGGTAATTTCACCACTTAATTTTGATGAATCTATGGTGGAAATGAGGTGAGGAGGAGGAGGCAACCGAAAGCTTGGATAAGGAGGTGGAGGGAATGAAGTGGGGAAAGTGAGTGGGTAGGTGTGGGGATGTCCAAAATATCTTGTTGGGGTCCCAGGTTACTAATGGCGCACCACAAGGAAATGCGCCATTAGTAACCCTGGTTACTAATGGCGCACCTGCAGGTGGTGCGCCATTCGAAGTTTTGCAAAAAAGCAAAAAATATAAATATATATACTAATGGCGCACCGTGTAATAGTGCGCCATTACTAGTTTAAACTAGTAATGGCGCACTGTGAAACGGTGTGCCATTAGTAGTTTTGCAAAAAAAAGAATAAGAAAAAAATTACAGTAATGGCGCACTCTCTGCCTGGTGCGCCAATACTAGTTAGAACTAGTAATGGCGCATTGTCGACCTGATGCGCCATTAGTATGTGTGGAAAAATGGAAAAAAAATTAATACTAGTGGTGCACCCTGTTTCTGGTGCACCATTAGTGTCTTCCACACTAAGGGCGAATCACCAACAGGTGCGCCATTAGTATATAGTAGTGGCGCACTACTTCCCTGGTGCACCATTAGTATCAATCCTATCTATAGCCCTTTACCTAGTAGTGTCTATATATTCACGTTCGGAGAGAAACAAATCAGAGAGAAGGATTCATCGCGTTTTATGATACGGAGCCACCGCCAAGCCCTAATCTTCATCAGGAGGGCTGATCTGGAGTCCATCGGGGCTCCGGAGAGGGGAATCCATCGCCATCATCATCAACAACCTTCTTCCATCACCAATTTCATGATGCTCACTGCCGTGCGTGAGTAATTCTATCGTAGGCTTGCTGGACGGTGATGGGTTGTATGAGATTTACCATGTAATCGAGTTAGTTTTGTTAGGGTTTGATCCCTAGTATCCATTATGTTCTAAGATTGATGTTGCTATGACTTTGTTATGCTTAATGCTTGTCACTAGGGCCGGAGTGCCATGATTTCAGATCTGAACTTGTTATGTTTTCACGAATATATGTGAGTTCTTGGTCCTATCTTGCAAGTAAATAGTCACCTACTATGTGTTATGATCCGGTAACCTTGAAGTGACAAAAATTGGGACCACTCCCAGTGATGACCCTAGTTTGACGATTTCATGTATTCACTAAGTGTTAATGCTTTGGTCTGGTAATCTATTAAAAGGAGGCCTTAATATCCCTTAGTTTCCAATAGGACCCCGCTGCCACGGGAGGGTAGGACAAAAGATGTCATGCAAGTTCTTTTCCATAAGCATGTATGACTATATTCGGAATACATGCCTACATTACACTGATGAACTGGAGCTAGTTCTATGTCACCCTATGTTATAACTGTTGCATGAGGAATCACATCTGACATAATTATCCATCATTGATCCATTTCCTATGAGCTTTTCACATATTGATCTTTGCTTAGTCACTTTTCCATTGCCACTGTTACGATTGCTACGAAAACTACTACTGTTACTTTAGCCACTGTTACCTTTACTTCCATGCAACTTTGCTACTAAATACTTTGCTGCAGATATTAAGTCTTTCAGGTGCGGTTGAATTGACAACTCAACTGTTAATACTTGAGAATATTCTTTGGCTCCCCTTGTGTCGAATCAATAAATTTGGATTGAATACTCTACCCTCGAAAACTGTTGCGATCCCTTATACTTGTGGGTTATCACAGACACATCAGGACTTGGCGGCCTCCGCCAAACATTCATGGAGTTCCATCTCACCGTACCAGATGACTTGAGGAAGCGAGTAATACGTTCAACCTCACCCTAAATCGGTTGGCATGGCCTACTTTCCTGAACATATACTAAATATTGCTACATTTGGATAAAAGGTGCCACATGCACCATATACGTCAAAGGGGATTTATTCCCTCTTCTTTCTATATTAGGAAAATTAGTGATGTATCGTTCTTTCGATTACTCTCATATTTCAATGACATCATGTTTACCCTACCTGTTTAATTATAGATTTTTGTCCTTAGATTTCAAATGTTGTATAGTTCTTTCAATTTGGGCCCATATATGCATGTCACTATATTTTCTTTAACAATCCTACCATTTTCTGCAGTGCGTCCCTTGCTATGCAACAAAATCTGTAGCGCACAATCTTTCCCTTTACATAAATCAAGACTGCTGGGATGTCATACTTGAACACAAACCATGGATTTACAATCATTGCTACTGTAAGACTTCATGAATGTGGTGACTCCTATTTTGGCACTGGCCTTTGAAAGAAATTTCTAAGTTTTATGCACTGAAAGCTGGCACTATAATTGCACTGCATATAAAAGAGCCTGGTCATGAGATATGTTCTAACTTCCCCGACAATATCATCTGTCCAAACTTTGTTCGAAGGAAGTTTTCTTTTCAAGTATCTGCATGTCGACTTACCCAGCAATATCAAATGAATTGTGTAGTAATTAAGCAACCAATTGTTATTCCATTTTCTTACTATATTCCTACCTAATAACTTCTAGTTACCAATACACTTTTCTATTGCCCTATTTTAACTAAATATTCCCTGTACTCCCACTTCTATCAAAAAACGACACTGACAAGGAGACTCCGGAGGTGGAGAGTGGGGCTACCAACAAGCGGAGGCGGGGCAAGCAAGAACCACAAGCGAGTCGTGCATACCTAGACTTCATCATTAGCCTCCCCAATGATAGGTTGACAATCATCATCTCCCTCCTCCCAATCAAATATGGGGCGCGGACAACCGTCCTTTCTCAGCGATGGCTCCCCCTATGGAACTCCACCCCTCTCGACCTCAACAACACCCACGAGCTCTGACATGGCTATCGCAAAAGCTTGGATGCATTCTCCAAGATCCTCAGCAGTCACCTTGGCCCAACTAGAGGCCTTAGAATGGGCAAGTTCCATTCCAACGGCGAGGACCAAGCCAAACTTGATGACTGGGTCCGATCCCCCACCCTATATCAGCTCGAGGAGCTCACTTTTGATGATGTGCATATGCGCTCGCTGCCAACGTCTGCGCTTTGTGTCACTCCCACGATGCCCATCACCAAGTTCAAGAACTGCCATCCCCCCTTAATGACGGGCCCGCTCTTATTCTACCACGACTGAACCACCTCGAGCTCATCGTCGTCTGCCTCCCAAACGGTGACATGGAGCACCTGCTTCGTGGCTGTACTGCACTCAAGTACCTTCGTCTTCAGGAGATCAATGGGTTGAGTAGCTTCCACATCACCCCCATGACTCTCCAGACTATTTATGTGTGTTGCTGGTGCGGCAAGAAGACATCACAAGATGTGTACCACGGTATGGTCATTGAAGACACACCTTCACTTAAGAGATTAATTGTAGTCGATCAAAAAGGTCCAACAAGAATCAATGTCATTTCTGCGCTGAAATTGAGAGTGGTGGGCTACTCATCTGAGAAATACTCCGAACTTGTTATTGGATCCACACCCGTTCAGGTACAACAGCCGCCTTCTACCTCTCCTACAAATTAACATTATTTCTAATTTTGAAGATGTATGTTCGTTTGTCATCCAGAAAACGATTCTGACAAGCTTGACCCCAAAACTACCCACACTGAAGGTCTTGGAACTAGAATCTATCAGCCCCAACCTGGAGCAAGTTGTCAGTTTCCTGAGATGCTTTATGTGCCTATAAAAGCTATATATCGAGGTGATATTCCTTTCTTGTTAAATGTTAACCATAAGGGAGCTCAACTTGTGACACCTTTTTCCAAGTTTACAATGACAATGTACTACGATTTCTGAAGGATTCTTTTGGAGGATTTCAGTACATACATGTCCCCCCATATTGGTTGCTTGATATATATGGTTACAATCCATAAGAATTTCTCCTTTGGATTCATCTGTACTAGTTTTCTTAGGGAACTTTTCATCCACTCCAACCTCTTGTGAAGAAGGATACATTTTTCTAGATTGTAATCAAATGCCCATGCTAATCATGTCACATCGAAGATGGCATGTTAGTGCATTTTACAAATCCTTCAAACCAAATAGGCATGTAGTAGTGTTCAAAACTGCATGTAGGCACTAACACATTTTCTTCTTTTGTAGATAAGATTAGGCCCAGTGGTGGATAATGTGATACACTATAACAATAATGTCGAATGCCTCGACCTACATCTTTCAGAAATTACTTTGAAATCCTACTGAGGGACCTTACCGGAGATTATATTTGCAGGTTCTTTGTTGTCAGAGCAAGGGTGCTGAAGGTAATTAGGTTTTCCCTACATTTATTTCCAAAAAATGAATGGTTTGTTGATCAGTGCTGCGGCTGCAGCAGAATGGAATAGGCTCCGAAAATGCTGAATTTCATTTTGGAACTTCAGATGATAGAGTAATCGGAAGTCATCATGTCAACCCCATACATGACTTCTCAGTGGCTGACCCCTATGCAAAAATTATGAGGTTTCAAAACAAGACTTAGAAGTGGTAATATTAGTTTGAACCTTGTAATCTTTGAATTTGAGCCATATAACTCTGGAATTTGAACCTTGTAATATTTTGAGCTTTTGTGGTACAATCATTGAAATGGCATCGTATGAGACTCGTATATTGGTAGCACCATTTTTACCTTAATATGCAATGGTCTTAGATTTTATTAACCATTCTCGAATCTGTTTACCTTGTCGATCTCATAGCACATGATCAATATAGCTAACTCGACTACGATCTTCGACATTATTGCACACAGTTAGTTTCTTCAACCGTGTGCCCTGTAGATGCTACCTCTTGAGTTTGCATTGGTTTTTCCCTTGAAGAGGAGAGGGTGATGTAGCAAAGTATCAATCCCGTAGGAGACAACGCAACAAGACACTGAATACCTGCACAAACAAACACCAACTTGCACCCAACGCAACAAAGGGGTTGTTAATCCCTTCACGGTTATTTGCAAAGTGAGATATGACATAGATGGATAAACGATAAAGTAATACTTTTGGTATTTTTGGTTTATAGATCGAAAAGTAAAAGATTGCAACGAAAGTAAATCAGAAACTAAAATTGTAGATAGGAAAATTATATGATAGAAAATAGACCCGGGGGCCACAGGTTTTACTAGAGGCTTCTCTCAAGATAAAAAATATTATGGAGGGTGAACAAATTACTGTCGAGCAATTGATAGAAAAGTGCAAAGTTATGATGATATCTAAGACAATGATGATGAATATAGGCATCACGTCCGTGTCAAGTAGACCGAAATGATTTTGCATCTACTACTATTACTCCACACATCGACCGACTCCTTCCTGCATCTAGAGTATTAAGTTCATAAGAACAGAGTAACACATTAAGTAAGATGATATGATGTAGCGGAATTAACTCAAGCAATATGATGAAATCCCCATCTTGTTATGCTCGATGGCAATAATACAATACTTGTCATTCCCCTTCTGTCACTAGGATCGAGCACCGCAAGATTGAACCAAAGCTAATGTAACATCCCAATTTTCAATTTGGATGTTATACATAGGTCATCATATGCATATCATATTTTATTTGCATTGTTGGTTGAGATCCTAGAAATCTTAAGCAACTCAAGGACCCAAGGAGAGAGTTGGAGGATTTCACAAATTTTCATATTTGAATTTTCTCAAATTTGAAAAGAGGATCAATTGGATTTTTACATTTTTCTCTCCAATCATTTCCAGTATTTAAATTAAAAGAGAGAAGATAATATGACTTCTTCAAAAGAAAAGGAATATTGGAGAAGAAAATTTAAAATAAAATTTATATTTTATTTGTATTTTATTAGCAATTTTATTTGAATTAAAAAATATATGCATTTTTTAAAATTGCATTTTAGGCCAGAAAAATGTTCACTTTGTTCTAAATAATAGGTTTAGACGGTGAAAATTGTTTTTGGCATTTTTAGAATCTTTTTTATATATTTTTTAGGATTTTTCTTCGGGAAAAATTATTTAAAAAAATTCCCACCCGACTAGGCCAAAGCCCGGCTGAGCAGTCGGCCCGCCTGCGCGCTGCCTCCCTCCCT
>NC_041382.1:246965063-246981144 GCF_002162155.2 Triticum dicoccoides | reverse complement strand
ATTGTCGCAGCTCGCGTCCAGATCAGCCTTCCCGCTGTCGCTGCTGCTGCCGCGCCGCCGCCCCACCGCGCCGCCGCCGCCCCTGCCTCACCCGCACCGGAGCCGCCGCCGCCGCCATTGACCACAGCCGCCGCCGAACCGGTAAAGCGGATATTGGTTTCCTCGGTTTTCTCTTGTTTGATTTTTTTAGGGTTTTGTCGATCGGTTTCGCTAATTAGCGAACGTTTGTTCGAACGTCCCTGTTAGCGAACGTATTCGTCCGTTTGTCCCTGATAGCAAATGTTTGTTCGGTAGACTTTTCTTTCTATTCTATTTTCGGCCAGGGACCCATCCGCGATTATTTTTTATTGCAGATTAGCCCCTGAACTTCAAACCTTCACAACTTTTTGCTCGTTCGTCCAAATCCAGTGAAACCAATGCCAAAATCTTCGTCTTGTTCCCCTCTTTCCAGATAATCAAATTGAACATGTTTTTGACAATTTAAAATTTGGTTGCAAGCAGATTTGAATTTGAACTTCTTTTGATCGTAGTTTGAGTTTCATAGCTCTGATTTGATTGATTACTTTTTCAAATCAAAGCTCTTTAGTCGAACTTTCAATTTGGATCTTTTTATTTGAGTTTTACCCTTGCATCTATTTTTTGATTGCTCATGTATGCTATTGTTTCTTTATGATAGAGTTTCGGGAGTGCGAAGCGTGCTTCTACGAGTCACTAGGGTTTTGAGATCGTCAGCAAGGCAACTAACACTTTGATCATACCCCTTATTACCCAGTTTTTATGCATTAGTTCAATCCTCAAACACTGCATGGTTAGGACTTGAATACTTGTGGGTACTGGGAAGTAGTGATGAGCTAGTACCTATTGCCTTTAATTTCAAACCCTAGGAGTTACTTCTAAGTTATGCCTATATTGTTATGCTATGCTTGTAGACGTGGCTTGGTTTGAGTGATCCATGACAGATGTGAGAGTTTTAAATAAGGGTTGAAATTAAGGTGGCTACTTTAATACACATCTGGGTGGATTGGTTGAGGCACCCTGGAGCACCCAGTGGTTGTCTGGGCACCTGGAGCAATCCAGTGTTGTCCTGGGATATCTCGGAGTACCCGTGTGATCATCCTACGGTTTGCCACCCAGGCTCAAAGGGATCATAAGATTATTCATGATGGAAACTTCCGTGTGCAGCCACAAGTCATTATGGTCTCTGGCATAGTTGAGTAAGTTGTCTGACCTCTTTTAGTGGTAGGCTAGCAGATGTAGGGGATGTAGGTGGTACTGTCTACCCAGAGTAAAGAGTTAATACTTCTGAAAGACTATGTCTCGGTCATTCGTTTCTCAAACACAATGTAGTGCGAGAAATCTAACGGAGGAGATTGAGTCTTGTGGGGAAAAGTGCGCAAACCTCTTTAGAGTGTATAAACTAATCATGGTTAGCCGTGTCCCAAGTTATGGACATCTTGAGTATCTGGTACTTGAATTATTGATTTGATCTCATCACTCTATTAATTAATTTGTTGGGTTGATGATTATTAATTTGGGATTGAGTTGGAGGAACCTTCTGAATGTTTTCAACAAACTTTGTAGTTAAACAAAATATATTCCTTTGTTGTAGGAAAAAACTAGCTTTCTGCAAAAATAATCATAGAGCATCCACCAGCCATATATGCATATAGTTATAACTGTTACTTGTTCATTGTTTTATAGTGTTATATTACCAGCATATTCCATGTGCTGACCTACACAGGCTGCAACGTATTATGTTGAAGAGTTTTCAGACGAAGAGTAAGGTGCGCTAGGTCGTTGTCATGCACTCAGCTATGCCATTGGAGTTGATGGACTCATTTTACATTCGAAGCTTCCGTTGTTATTTTCATTAGATGGCCTTCCACCCTATTATTCTAATAACTACTCTCTTTTGAGATATTCGATGTAATAAGTGTGTGATTGAACTCAGTTATAAATCCTTCAAGTACTGTGTGTGTCAGCATTACCGATCCAGGGATGACTCTTATACACAGAGATTTGACCGTTTGAGGTCGAATCGCTACAAGATGGTATCAGAGCACACGCTGACTGTAGGACGCGACCACTAACATAAGCCATAGGACCCTCTTCTCTACTCATTTTTGACTCTTCTCCACTTTCCACTCTATAGATGGCGGACCGAAGAAACAAGTTTGCTCAACTGGATGAAGAGACCCCTTTTGGACGACACTTGAAGGGGGCCACTAGATACCTGAACATCGGAATACCAAGCTTCACGGGGATCTACACCGCCACTCTACCGAAAGAAGATCATTGTACAGTTCGAGTACATGTTCCAGGAAGGACAGTCACACCAATTACGGAGCCCATAGAGTTTTCCTTTGAGGCACCAACCTGGAATCTAGGAAAGAGCATGGCAGCTCACATCGCCATGGGATGCATTGGCGAAGTTTACCATAAGGATCTTAAGGACACCATATACCAGATATGTGGATGCCGAGATGAGCAATGGGAGATGATCTGCACCAGGAGGGACAAGTCCATTGCAGCCTACATCCAGGAGTTGAACCAACACATTCGTCGTCAGGAGAACTAGATGTGCACCAACATGATAGACCTGAAGAAGGTGATAACCAGTAACATGGAGCTAAAAGAGGAACTCAAGTCTACAAGCGATGGATATGAACAGGAAATTACAGTACTAGTGGAGAAGAATGAAGACCTGAAGATGAAGCTAAGAGTATTCATGGGAGACCCTGCGCCAGGAGGTGACGACCATCCCAAAGACTACATCATAATCAACGACACCGACTCCGACCCCGATAGTGATGATGATTATGAAGACGAAGCTGGAGCAGATATCATGGAGTCTTCCTCTGATCAAAATTTCTAGTCTACCACCATATTATTAGTACTATTCCCCCCATGTATATAGTAGTAGTCCGAGTATTTTGTAGCGGTAGCTAGATCGATTCTATACCCTTGTTTGAATTGAGTGGTGTGATTTGAATGTGTTTGTCTCATGTGCATATGGGTAGTGACTTTCTCCTTAGACCTCACTCTATTCTAATCTCTCCCCTCTAAACCTATCAGATGCCTCCGAGACGTGACCCCGGTTTTGTCTTCCCACCGGAGCTCACTCAGTTGATCTAGCAGCAGAATGCCTTGATGCAGCTACTAGTCCAGAACCAAGGCAACAACAACAACAACAACAAAAACAACAATCCACCGCCACCACCTCTAGTTGACAATTTAGCCCGTTTTCTGAGGTTGAATCCGCCGGTGTTTTCTAGTAGCACCGATCCAATAGTTGTCGATGACTGGCTCCGCAGGATTCGAAGGGAGCTGACCACCACAAGTTGCATAGATGCTGAGAAGGTGCGCTTTGCCGCACATCAATTGGATGTACCTGCAGCCTCATGGTGGGAAAATTACACAACCACTTTTCCCATAGACAATGTCACATGGGATCAGTTTCAGCAAGCTTTCCGTAAAGTCCATGTCTCAACTGGAGCAATGAGTATGAAGAAGCATGAGTTTCGCAACTTACACCAGGGAAATCGTACTGTGGGGCAGTACGTGAATGGGTTTAGTAAGTTAGCTCACTATGCCCCAGATGATGTGGCCACATATGCCATGAAGCAGGAGAAGTTTATGGAAGGGCTGAGTGGTGAGCTGAGTATGCAGTTGTCGGTAGCAATATGCAATAACTACCAGGATTTGGTAGACAGGGCCCTTATGATTGAAGGCAAGCAGCAACAGATAGTGAGCCGCAAAAGGAAGTATGGGCAAGGGAAGTACAATTCTGGAGCTCGGCAGAAGCCTCGTTTTACCCCGAGCTCGGGAGGACACACACATAACCATGGAGGTCATACTCATAGTGGAGGGAGTGCATAACCACAGTGGACCCAAGAATGGGAATGGGAATGGGAATGGAGGAAGCAACGGACAGAACCGTTCCAACCCAGCAACACCCGCCAGGAAGGATCTAAGTCACATTACTTGTTTCAAGTGCGGGAAGACTAGACACTACGCCCCAGAATGTCCTGAAGCAAAGAATGGAAATGGCAATGGAAGCTCAGGGAAGAAGACAAACCCTTTCACCAGAGGTCAGGTGAACCACATCAATGTGGAGGAGGTTGAAGAACAGCCTGACACAGTGATCGGTAAGTTTTTGATTAAGTCATTTACCGCTCTCGTTCTTTTTGACACTGGTGCATCGCATTCTTGCATATCAAGGGGATTTGTGGACAAGTTTAAGTTGCAAACCTTAGCCCTTAGGTCACCCATGTTAGTAAGCTCGCTAGGAGCATAGTATATGGCCAGCCGATGGTGTGATCTGTTACCCCTAACCATTGGTAGCCACGTTTTCCCCTCAGACCAAATAATTTTGGAGTCCCAAGGATTGTACATAATCTTAGGCATGGATTCGTTACTGAAGTATGGAGGAAACATTGATTGTGCTAGTAAATCAATTTTACTTACCACCCCGGAGGGAAAAAGGATCAAGTACGTGTCTAGGCATGCGCCAAGCAGGACCCAAGTGAATTCTCTCTCGGGAGTTGTTCAGGAAGAAGTGCCTATTGTGAAGGATTACCCGGATGTATTTCCAAATGAATTACGAGGCATGCCGCCAGATCGATACATAGAGGTTTTGATAGAGCTGTTGCCAGGCACCGGACCAATTTCAAAGAGACCGTATCGGATGCCCGCAAATGATCTGGAGGAAATTAAGAAGCAGATTAAGGAGTTACTGGAGAAAGGTTACATCCGACCAAGTTCATCACCTTGGGCAACCCGAGTTCTCTTAGTTGAGAAGAAGGATGGATCTTTGAGAATGGTTGTTGATTATCAGGCTTTGAACGAAGTGACGATCAAGAACAAGTACCCACTACCAATGATCAATGATCTGTTTGACCAGTTGCAAGGAGCTAAAGTATTCTACAAGATCGACCTTCGATCAGGATACCACCAGTTGAAGATCCGAGAACAGGATATAGCTAAGACAGCTCTTACCACAAGGTATGGGCTATATGAGTACACGGTCATGTCATTTGGATTGACTAATGCCCCTGCCTATTTTATGAGTACGACGAACAAGGTATTCATGGAGTTTTTGGATAAGTTTGTTGTGATATTCATTGATGATATTTTGGTGTACTCGAAGAATGAAGAGGAACACAAGGAACACTTGCGCCTAGTTCTCGAGAAGCTCAGTGAACATCAGCTATATGCCAAGTTTAGCAAGTGTCTGTTTTGGTTAAAGGAAGTTGGAATTCTTGGAAATGTTATATCACAACAAGGTATAGCTGTAGACCCTATAAAGGTTCAGTCTGTCACTGAGTGGTTGGCAACCACCTCAGTTGGAGAGACCGGAAGTTTTCTGGGACTCGTAGGATATTACAGGAGGTTCATTGAGAATTTCTCCAAGATTGCGAAACCCATGACAGAGCTGTTAAAGAAGGACACCGGGTTCAAATGGACCGAAGATTGTGAGGCCAATTTTCAAAAGTTGAAGAAACATTTGGTTACAGCCCAGTGTTGATTCTTCTGGATATACGCAAGGATTTCCAAGTGTATTGCGACGCTTCTGGCTTGGGACTTGGAGGTGTACTTATGCAAGACGGAAGAGTTATTGCATATGCCTCACGGTAGCTTCGACCATACAAGTTGAATTATGCCACACATGCTTTGGAGTTAGCAGTTGTAGTGCATGCGCTCAAGACCTAGAGACATTTCCTGGTTGGAAATATATATGATTTGTACATGGATCATAAGAGTTTAAAGTACATTTTCACGCAGAAGGAGTTGAACCTCAGGCAGAGGAGATGGTTGGAGCTCATAAAGGATTATGATATGAAGTTGCACTATCATCCAGGCAAGGCTAATGTCATAGCAGATGTTTTGAGCCGCAAAAGTTATGCTAATACCCTGGTAAGCGGAGGATTACCGCAAGAGTTAGTTGACGATCTCAAGGAACTTCGTTCGGAGATAGTTCCGGGAGGTTTTGTTGCAACAATGGGGGTTCAATCTACATTATAGGGAAAGATTCGAGAAGCTCAAAATGATGGTAAGGAAATTGCAGAGATAAAGGAGAAAATGAGCAAAGGAAAAGCCAAAGGTTTTCGTGAGAAGGAGCACAAGACTTTATGGTTTGAGGATCGTGTATATGTGCCCAATAATGTGGAGATCAGGAAGTTAATACTTCAGGAGCTCATGACTCGCCATACTCGATTCACCCTGGAAACACCAAGATGTATTTGGATTTGAAGGAACATTTCTGGTGGACAGGTATGAAGAAGGATATTGCCGAGTATGTAGTAGTACGTGATGTATGTCAGAGAGTTAATGCAGAGCATCAGAAGCAGCCGGATTATTACAGTCTATGTCGATACCAGATTGGAAGTGGGATAAACTTGCTATGGACTTTATCGCCGGACTACCCAGGACCCGATTAGGATATGATTCTATCTGGGTAGTGGTTGATCGCTTGACCAAGGTAGCTCACTTTATCCCAGTGAAATCGGGAAGTTGGCCAAGATATATATGACCTGGATCGTATGTCTTCATGGAGTTCCGAGGACCATCGTATCAGACAGAGGGACACAGTTTACCTCGAAATTTTGGAATCAGCTGCACAGACTTTGGGTACTAGGCTGGAGTTCAGTACAACCTTTCATCCGCAGACAGATGGTTAGACCGAGAGAGTCAATCAGATTCTGGAGGACATGTTGAGAGCGTGTGCCCTAGACTTTGGATCTAGTTGGGATGACAATTTACCTTACGCAGAGTTCTCATACAACAACAGTTATCAGGCTAGTTTGAAGATGGCCCCTTTTGAAGCCTTGTATGGAAGGAGATGCAGGACACCGTTAATGTGGGATGAAGTTGGAGACCGTCAGTTATTTGGACCATATTTGATCAAAGAGTCCGAAGAGAAAGTTAAGTTGATTCGTGATAGACTGAAGGTAGCTCAGTACATGTAGAAGAGTTATGCCGATCCTAAACGCAAGGAGGTAGTCTATGAAATTCGAGACAGAGCATATCTTCATGTGTCACCACTCCAAGGAGTTAAACGATTTGGAGTTAAGGGAAAGTTAGCCCCGAGATTTGTAGGACCATACCGAGTTCTGGAACGTATGGGAGAGGTTGCCTACAAGTTGGAGTTACCTGAAGGATTGTCAGGAGTTCATGATGTGTTTAATGTTTCCCAGTTGAAGAAGTGCCATGCGGAGATGGATGATATTCTTCTAAGAGACACAATGCCCCTAGAAGCAATTCAGTTGGAGAGTGATCTGACCTACGAGGAGAAACTCGTCAAGATTCTTGAGTTTGCCATCCGAGTGACACGAAGCAAGGTTATCAAGTTTTGCAAGGTTCAGTGGAGCGACCACACCGAGGATGAAGCCACCTGGGAGTGAGAAGAAGACCTACGGAAAGACCACTCACACCTATTTTCTAGCCAACCCGAATCTCGAGGGCGAGATTCGTCTTAAGGGGGGTAGGTTTGTAACATCCCAGTTTTCAATTTGGATGTTATACATAGGTCATCATATGCATATCATATTTTATTTGCATTGTTGGTTGAGATCCTAGAAATCTTAAGCAGCTCAAGGACCCAAGGAGAGAGTTGGGGGATTTCACAAATTTTCATGTTTTAATTTTCTCAAATTTGAAAAGAGGATCAATTTGGTTTTAATATTTTTCTCTCCAACTATTTCCAATATTTAAATTAAAAGAGAGAAGATAATATGACTTCTTCAAAAGAGAAGGAATATTGGAGAAGAAAAGTTAAATTCAAATTTATATTTTATTTGGATTTTATTTGCTATTTTATTTGAATTAGAAAAAATATGCATTTTTGAAAATTGCATTTTAGGCCAGAAAAATGTTCACTTTGTTCTAAATAATAGGTTTAGATGGTGAAAATTGTTTTTTGGCATATTTTAGAACTGTTTCATATTTTTGTAGGCTTTTTCTTCTGGCGAAATTATTATTAAAAAAAACTTTTCCCGCCCGACTCGGCTGAAGCCTAGCCGAGCAGGCCGGCCCGCATGCGCGCCGCCTCCCTCCCGCGTAGAGCCCTGCCGCCGCATAGACGCCCAAGGGAGTCCGAGCCCGACTCCACCCCACGCAGCCCCTTCCCCAAGGCACCGCCGCCCCCCGCCTTTAAATACCACTGCCACCGCCCCCTCCTCTCCACCTCGCCCCACCGCAGCCACCGCTAGCCACCGCCGCCGCCGCAGCTCGCGCCCGCACCGCTAGCCGCCCGCTGTCACTGCTGCTGCCGCGCCGCCGCACTGCCTAGCCCGCGCCGGAGCCGCCGTTGACCGCCGCCGCCGTCGTAATGGTAAAAGTGATCTTGGTTTGCCTCGGTTTTCTCCGGTTTATTTTTTTATGGTTTTGTCGGTTGGTTTAGATCGGTTTTTTCTGTTTCGCTAATTAGTGAACGTTCGTTCGAACGTCTCTGTTAGCGAATGTATTTGTTCGTTTGTCCCTGAGAGCGAACGTTCGTTTGATAGCCTTTTCTTTTTATTTTATTTTCGACCAGGGACCTATCCGCGGTTATTTTTTATCGCAGATTAGCCCCTGAACTTCAAACCTTCGCCACTTTTTGCTCATTCGTCCAAATCCAATGAAACCAATGCCAAAATCTTTGTCTTGTTCCCCTCTTTCTAGATAATCAACATGAACATGGTTTTGACAATTTAAAGTTTGGTTGCAAGAGGATTTGATTTCGAACTTCTTTTGATCATAGTTTGAGTTTCGTAGCTCTGATTTGATTGATTCTTTTTGCAAATCAAAGCTCTTCAGTTGAACTATCCGTTTGGATTTTTTATTTGAGTTTTACCCTTGCATCTATTGCTTGATTGATCATGTATGCTATTGTTTGTTTACAAATAGAGTTTCTAAAGTGCAAAGCGTGCTACTACGAATCACTAGGGTTTTCAGATCGTTAGCAAGGCAAGTAACACTTTGATCATACCCCTTATTACCCAATTTTTATGCATTAGGTCAAACCTAAAACACTGCATGGTTAGGACTTGATTACTTGTGGGTACTGGGAAGTAGTGATGAGGTAGTACCTATTTCCTTTAACTTCAAACCATGGGAGTTACTTCTACGTTATGCTTATACTGCTATGCTATGCTCGTAGACGTGGTTTGGTTCGAGTGATCCATGATAGATGTGAGAGTTTTAATTAATGGTTAAACTTAAGGTGGCTACTTTAATACACATCTGGGTGGAATGGTTGAGGCACCCTGGAGCACCCAGTGGTTGTTTGGGCACCTGGAACAATCCAGTGTTGTCCTAGGATATCCTAGAGTACCCGTGTGATCATGCTTCGGTTTGCCACCCAGGCTCAAAGGGATCATAAGATTATTCATGCTGGAAACTTCCGTGTGCAGCTACAAGCCATTATGGGCTCTGGCATAGTTAGTTTGTGTGACCTCTTTCAGTGGTAGGCTAGCAGATGTAGGGGATGTAGGTGGTACAGTCTACCTAGAGTAAAGAGTTAATACTTCTGAATGACGATGTCTTAGTCATCCCTTTTTCAAACACCATGTAGTGCGATAAATCTAACAGAGGAGATCGAGTCTTGTGGGGAAAAGTGCGCAAACCTCTTCGGAGTGTATAAACTAATCATGCTTAGTTGTGTCCCCAGTTATGGACATCTTGAGTATATGGTACATGAATTATCGATTTGATCTCATCACTCTATTAATTAATTTGTTAGTTTGATGATTATTAATTTGGGATTGAGTTGGAGGAACCTTCTGAATGTTTTCAACAAACTTTGTAGTTAAACAAAATATATTCCTTTGTTGTAGGAAAAAACTAGCTTTCTGCAAAAATAATCATAGAGCATCCACCAGCCATATATGCATATAGTTATAACTGTTACTTGTTCATTGTTTTATAGTGTTATATTACCAGCATATTCCATGTGCTGACCTACACAGGCTGCAACGTATTATGTTGAAGAGTTTTCAGACGAAGAGTAAGGTGCGCTAGGTCGTTGTCATGCACTCAGCTATGCCATTGGAGTTGATGGACTCATTTTACATTCGAAGCTTCCGTTGTTATCTTCATTAGATGGCCTTCTGCCCTATTATTCTAATAACTACTCTGTTTTGAGATATTCGATGTAATAAGTGTGTGATTGAATTCTGTTATAAATCCTTCAAGTACTGTGTGTGTCAGCATTACCGATCCAGGGATGACACTTATACATAGAGATTTGACCGTTTGAGGTCGGATCGCTGTAGCTAAGCACGTCTCCCATTGCAAGAAAACTAATCTAGTTGGACAAACCAAACCGATAATTTGAAGATACTTGCAAAGATATTAAATCTTGCATATAAGAATTCAGAGGAGATTCCAATAATATTCATATATAAGCTGATCATAAATCCATAATGCATCCGATCTCGGCAAACACACCGCAAATAAGTATTACATCGAATAGTTCTCAAAGAACATCGAGGAGAACATGGTATTGAGAATCAAAGAGAGAGAATTGTGGATTATTTGAGAACATGGTATAGATCCGTAGGTCTGTGGTAAACTACTCACGCTTCATTAGAGAAGCAATGGTGTTGATGTAGAAGCCCTTCGTGAATGAATCCCCCTCCGGCAGGACACCGGAAAAGGCCCCTAGATGGGATCTCACGAGTACAGAAGGTTGCAGCGGTGGAAAAGTGGTTTTGTGGCTCCCCTGGAAGGTTTTGGGTTATTTGAAAATGTATAGGTGGAAGAAATAGGTCGGTGGAGTCACGAGGGGCCCACAAGGGTGGGGGGCACTCCCTCCATCCTTGTGGATGCCTTGTGGCTTCCCCGACATCTACTCCAAGTCCTTTGGATGTCTTCTGGTCCAAGAAAAATCCTCGCGAAAGTTTCATTCCGTTTGGACTCCGTTGGGTATTCCTTTTTTGCGAAACTCTAAAACAAGGAAAAAAACAGAAACTGGCACTAGGCTCTTGGTTAATAGGTTAGTCCTATAAATCATATAAAATGGCATATTAATGCATATAAAACATCCAAAACAGATAATATAATAGCATGGAACAATAAAAAATTATGGATAAGTTGGAGACGTATCAGGCATCCCCAAGCTTTATTCCTGCTCGTCCTCGAGTAGGTAAATGATAAAAACAAAAATTTTGATGTAGAATGCTATCTAACATATTTATCCATGTAATTCCCTTTATTGTGGCATGAATGTTCAGATTCTTATGATTCAAAACAAAATTTTAATATTGACATAAAAACAATAATACTTTTCAAGCATACTAACAAAATAATTATGTCTTCTCAAAATAACATGGCCAAAGAAAGCTTATCCCTACAAAATCATATAGTCTAGCTATGCTCCTTCTTCATCACACAAAATACTCAAATCATGCACAACCCCGATGACAAGCCAAGCAACTGTTTCATACTTTTGATGTTCTCAAACTTTTTCAACTTTCACGCAATACATGAGCATGAGCCATGGACATAGCACTATAGGTAGAATAGAAGGTGGTTGTGGAGAAGACAAAAAGAAGGAGATAATCTCACATCAACTAGGCATATCAACGGGCTATGGAGATGCCCATCAATAGATATCAATGTGAGTGAGTAGGTATTGCCGTGCAACGGATGCACTAGAGCTATAAGTTTATGAAAGTTCAAAAATAAAACTAAGTGGGTGTGCACCCAACTTGCTTGCTCATGAAGACCTAGGGCATTTTGTGGAAGCCCATCATTGGAATACACAAGCCAAGTTCTATAATGAAAAATTCCCACTGGTATATGAAAGTGACAATATAGGAGACTCTCTATCATTGTCCCTTCTCTTTTTCTCTCTCATTTTTTGGGCCTTCTCTTTTTTGGCCTTTCTCTTCTTTTTATTTCCTCAGATGGGACAATGCTCTAATAATGAAGTTCATCACACTTTTATTTACTTACAACTCGAAAATTAAAACTCAATACTAGAACAAAATATGACTCTATGTGAATGCCTCCGGCAGTGTACCGGGATGTGCAATGAATAAAGAGTGACATGTATAAAAAATATGATGAATGGTGGCTTTGCCACAAATACCATGTCAACCACATGATCATGCATAACAATATGACAATGATGGAGCGTGTCATAATAAATGAGATGGTGGAAAGTTGCATGGCAATATATCTCAGAATGGCTATGGAATTGCCATAATAGGTAGGTATGGTGGCTGTTTTGAGGAAGGTATATGGTGGGTTTATGGTACTGGCGAAAGTTGCGCGGTACTAGAGAGGCTAGCAATGTCGGAAAGGTGAGAGTGCATATAATCCATGGACTCAACATTAGTCATAAAGAACTATCACGCCCAATATGTGATCCTATCTGAGAGGAACTCGAAGGTCCCACCAAGGATAGAGCCGCATATTGAAACGCTTTTGCAAGGTGGATATCATTAAATCGTACCATTACATGATAGTTGGGGATACATACAAAGACATACAAATGCCACAAGAATACATCAATACATCATACATGAGAACAATATTCGACTACGGATGAAACACAAACAGAAACTCAAACAACATCCACCCTGCTAGCCTAGGTTGCCGACCAGGAACCTAACCCCTAATCGAAGAAGAAGCAGCAGAAATCGAAAACAAGCAAGCATCACTCTCACGTCAGATCATCGCATTTCCTGTACCTGCAACTGTGGTTGTAGTAATCTGTGAGCCACGAGGACTCTGCAATCCCATTACCATGGGTATCAAGACTAGCAAAGCTTAATTGGTATGGAAAGGATAAATTGCGAGGTTGCAGCAAGCGACTAAGCATGTATGGTGGCTAACTTACGAGTACCAGAATAAGGTGAGAAACTATGCAAATTATCACAACTAGTAATGATCAATAAGTGATCCTGAACTACTTACTTTCAAACATAACCCCACCGTGTTCTCTTCTCAAATCACTCGGAAAGAGACCATCACGGTTAAGCACGCGGTTGGTGCATTTTATTTTGGGTCTGGTGTCAAGTTCTCTACAACAGGATATTAAAAATTCCCATCTACCACATAAACGTGGACACGGCTCTTGAAAGTTTAAACCCTGCAGGGGTGTCCCAACATATCCCATGACAAGCTCACGATCCATGGAGACAATCCTCCATCGCGGGACATCCGATCAAACTCAGGATCCCGGCGCACAAGACATTTCGATAATGGTAAAACAAAACCAGCAAGACCTCCCGACGTGCCGACACCCTGATAGTAGCCGCGCGTATCTCGTCTCAGGCCATGATCGGATAAGCTAAGCGTACAAGAACCAGAGGAGCACTGGCCCGGGGGTTGATTAAGAATCCTCGGGGTACGGAAAGTCCCTGTGCAAGTTTTAGTTGTTATTAGGAAAATGGTAAAACCAATGTTGGGCCTTGCTGGAAGAGTTTTATTCAAAGCGGGCTGTCAAGAGGGGCCCATAAACCCTCACCATGTTAGGGACGCAAAATCAAGGAACATAACACTAGTATGACGGAAACCAAGGTGGCAAGAGTGGAACAAAACACCAGGCAAAGGCCGATCCTTCCACCCTTTACCAAGTATATAGATGCATTAATTAAATAAGAGATATTGTTATATCCCAAGAAATCCATGATATCCATGTCCCAACATGGAACAACCTGCAAGTGCACCTGCAACTAACAACGCTATAAGAGAGGGTAAGCAAAGTGGTAACTTAACCAAACAACGATTTGCTGGGAGCGTGAAAAGGTTAGAGGCTGTCATAGCAATTCGTGAGGCCTGATAAACAAGTGGTAGGTAGTGCGACATAGCGATAGCATCGAGACAACTAGCAAAGCAAATATAGTAGTGAGATCCAGGGTAATGATCATCTTGCCTGAAATTCTGCTAGGAAGAAGAAGAAGTCCATGAACAAGATGAACGGGTGTAGTCGAACGAATCCTCACAATCGCAACGTTACCAGAGCTATCGATAAGAAGCAACACCGGAAAGAAGCAAACAACATGGCAAACACACAACACATAACATGGCATGATGCTCATCCAAGTATGATGCATGACAAGTTTGCACGATGCTACTCATGGAAAGAGAGGATGCATACAAGAACCCCACATCAAGGAAAGTTTAAATGAGGCCGGAATCAACATACAACAATTCCGGAAAGTCCCCATATGCAAATTTCGAATTTGGTCTAGATCTGAATAACACATTGTGTTGAAGTTGTTAAACAGCAAGTTAAAATGCACCATGATGATCTACATGTTTTTCTAGTCAAGTTACATATAAAGTTCGTTTAATTCAGAGCTACGGCCTAGAAGATATGAGCAACACAAGTTAAACATGGCATTGATGCAAAATGCATACAAATATCAACCAGATATACTCAAATTAAGGATGCAAGATGACATGATGAAACTACATGCAAGACTAAGGAAGTTTCATATAGAGCATGCTCAAACGGAGCCACGGTTCAACACATACACATGAAACAAGTTTAAAGGACAAGTTGTCCAAAACAGTAACTAGGCATCTTACAAGTATCATAACAACATGCTACAAGAACAAGATAGGCACAACCAGGACATGCACTTAAAGTAGAGGTTACATACTTCAATTATCGTCAAGGTTCAGGTTCATAGACATCAAGATTAAACAAATATGATGAATGCAACAAGCAACTTTATAACACAGATTAGGACTTTGTGAAAAACTAGGCACATACATGAGTAGAGTTAATATGATGGCATGTTGGCGGCATGAAACAAAAATGCTACATTGCAAGATCATGGCAAACGAAAGCATGGAATTAAAGTAGAGGTTAAACATGGCTACTTAGCTACTACTATAAACCACTAAAACATGCTCAAAATATCATTGCAAGATTGCAAATGATAACAGATTCTTAGACAGTGAAATAAACTGATCATGGCAGAAAAAGCGACAAGTAGGCATGTTTGCATGCTTGTGCAACTCATCTCAAAGAATATCATGGCGTGTGAATATTACAAACAGAAATAAGACATGTTTGTGCAGCTACTCATGGCGATAACATGGTCATAGGATGCAGAAATCACTAGCTATTGACATGGAAAAAATGAACTTACTGATAACAGGCTGACATAAATATTATTTGGCAATTTTAGAGCATGGTAATAACAGGCTACAGTAGGCCATAAATGCAAACAAGGGCATGGAAGGATAGAGCATAACATAGATGTCAAAACATGATTACTGGACATCTCCAAAATATGCATAGATTCACTAGTAGCATCAAGTGAACATGGAAACATAATATAACAGATTCAGACTTTGCAGAAATCAGTCACTGAAATCAGCAACAGTAAATATCCTATTTTGCATTCTTGTGCTAGTCACCACAGGGCATATCAAAATGCATGGATTGCTCCACTCTAAAGATGGCATGAGTGTGCTCCAAAACATGTTATGATAATTTCCAACTGATTATATCATTTAGCACTTCTGCAACAGGGATTATGGCAATAAGATGAACATTAATATGAATGCAAATGCAACCATCATGTGGAGCATCAACAGATGAACAAATTCACATAAGGATCTGCACCATCAGGCAAGCAAGCACAAAGTTATGACATCTCTAACATGCACATGTGAAGTTGGATCACAGGGACTTAGAGGAAATATATACTCTCTGGAACTGGACAGGACGGTTCTGGGACAGAGCGGTACGGTGCCACAAAGGCCGTTTGGTTCAGGGCTCGCGGCAACCCTGGACGGCGTCGTGCAGATCTGGGGGTCGAGGTCACACCGGCGATGAAATGCTCCGACGAGTAGGGGAGGTCGGGGATGGGCGCGGGGCAGCGGATCCGGGCAGCTCCTGCCCTGATCCGGCCAGAGGTGGGGCCGATGGTGAGCTGCGGGGCCGTAGCTGGTGATGCGGGTTGGGGCGAGGAGGTGAGCGAGCGGGGTGGCGGCGCTCGGCTCCGGCAGGCGAGGCGACGGGGCGATGTGGGAGGACGACGGCGAGGCGCGGCCGGAGGCGAGGTCCACGACGGAGGCGCGGGCGAGCGGCGCTCGGGGATGCGCTGGCGGCCTGGCGGAGGAGCGGGCCAGC
>NC_041382.1:246956896-246964738 GCF_002162155.2 Triticum dicoccoides | reverse complement strand
CGGGCCCGCGATGGGCTCCGCGGGCCGGGGCGGCTGTAAGCGCAAGGGGAAGAGGCGCGGGGCGACCTGGCGTGGCCCGGTTGGCTGGGCGCGCGTGGTTGGGTGAGGTGGCGACACCTGATTGGCTGAGGGAGACTGCGGCTGGCGGCGGGGGGAGTGGGCAGGCATGGAAAACATGGCGGGAGTGGCGGCTGAAGCTAGGAGGAGGGGGTAGGGGCTAGGAATGCCCAAAATGGCAAGGGGGCTGTTTATATATGGAAAGGGGTTAGGGTTAGGGAGGATTTGGAGCCGTTCGGAGCCATCCGAGCTAGATGGACTGTGCTAGAGGGTGTTCGGCTGAGAGGAGAGAATATAAGTGCATCCTGGCAACCGTTTCCGGAAACCGAAAACGTCTGATGTTTGACTCGCTATATTGCGGCTATACGTTTAACAGTTGGGCTATCAAACAGACTCCGAATGCGATGAAACTTGGCAGGCAGTCTACCAACACTATAACAACACCACACGCCAACTTTCATCCCATTCCGATAACATTTTTATCCCACTTATAAAATAATATTTTGGAGGTGTCGCGGGTGCGGGCGAGTGTGTGTCCGGGCTCAGAACGGACAACGGAGAGAACTAGGAGACCCGGGAAGATGCAAGTTTTGAAAACATGCAGAAGAAATGCATATGATGACATGGCAAAGTGCAACACGCAAGCGGATGACATGGCAACAAAGACGAATAAACTGAAGACACCTGGTGCATCAGCCTCGGCGCGTTACAAGAACTCACATACTTATTGCAAAAATCTATTAGTCATCGAAGCAAAGTACTATGCGCATGCTCCTAGGGGTGTAGATTGGTAGAAAAATACCATCGCTCGTCCCCAACCGCCACTCATAAGGAAGACAATCAAAAAATATCTCATGCTCCAACTTCGTTACATAACGGTTCATCATAAGTGCATGCTACGGGACTCACAAACCTTAACACAAGTATTTCTCAAATTCACAACTACTTGCTAGCATGACTCTAATACCACCATCTTCATATCTCAAAACAATCATAAGGAATCGAACTTCTCATAATATTCAATGCACTTTATATCAAATGTTTTATTATATCCCTCTTGGATGCCTATCATATTAGGACTAATTTTATAACCAAAGAAAATTATCATGCTGTTTTTAAAGACTCCCAAAATAATATAAGTGAAGTACGAGAGTTCATCAATTTCTATAAAATAACTGATGTGCTCTAAAAAGATATAAGTTAAGCACTAGAGCAAAATTGCCTAGCTCAAAAGATATAAGTGAAGCACATAGAGTATTCTAATAAATCACAATTCATGTGTGTCTCTTTCAAAAGGTGTGTACAACAAGAATGATTGTGAAAAACTAAAAATAAAAGACTCAAATCATACAAGACGCTCCAAGCAAAACACATATCATGTGGTGAATAAAAATATAGCCTCAAGTAAAGTTACCGATAGATGAAGACGAAAGAGGGGATGCCTTCCCGGGGCATCCCCAAGCCTAGGCTCTTGGCATCCTTGAATATTACCTTGGGGTGCCTTGGGAATCCCCAAGCTTAGGCTCTTGCCACTCCTTATTCCATAGTCCATCAAATCCTTACCCAAAACTTGAAAACCTCACAACACAAAACTTCAACAGAAAATCTCATAAGCTCCGTTAGTGTAAGAAAATAAATCACCACTTTTGGTACTGTTGTGAACTCATTCTTTATTATATTTGTGTAATATATGTTGTATTCCAACTTTTCCATGGTTCATACCCCCCGGTACTAGCCATAGATTCATCAAAATAAGCAAACAACACGTGAAAAACAGAATCTGTCAAAAATAGAACAGTTTGTAGCAATTTGGAGATTTAAAATACTTTCGTAACTCCCCAAATCCTGAGAAATTAGGAGTCCTAGGATTTTTTTTATATTCATCTTCCTAAAAAAGAATAAATATTTTATCGCGCTTCTATTAAAAATGAAAACTAATCTCCTGGGCGCAAAAGTTTTAGTTTTTCAGTAGGATCAAATCAACTATCACCGTAAGCTATCCCAAAGGTCTTACTGGACACAAACACTAATTAAAACATAAAACCACATCTAACCCGAGGCTAGATGAATTATTTGTTGCAAAACCTGACCTAAAAAGAAAAAATAAAATAAAATTGGGTTGTCTCCCAACAAGCGCTATTGTTTAATGCCCTTAGCTAGGCATAAAACACAAATGTCTAAGTATTATCATCTTTGGCATGCAAATCTTCAGTTACACACTTATGATTCTTAGGAGATTCTTTGGTTTTATAAATGATCAAGCTCCTAGGCAAGAAATCAAGAAATTCATTTGTGACAATAGGTTCTTTAAGAATATCGAGAAAATTGGGGTGAATACTAATTGATTTGAGATCTTAATTGTCTTTACTAGAAGATTCACCCTTATTCTTAGGAACATAAGTAAACTTGGCAATCTTGGTAGGAGGAAGGTTTTGAGTAGTTTTAATGGAGGAAAAAGCAGAACCCAAGTTGGTAATAATATCTTCTAGTTTGCCAATTCCAGTAGAATCTTGATCTATCCTTTCATTAACTATTGGTTCTTTTTCCCTAAGATTCTTTAAAGTAACTCCTACTTTAGATCTATATTGCATAATCTGATTATGAATCCTTTTATCCAAATTTTCAATCAACTTAACAGTAGCAATTTTATTCCCAATAATATCAAGTCTTTGCATCTCATACTCCAAAGTTAAAATAGTTCCATTAATCAAAAGAGGTGGGGGGCCTAGCAAATCTATCATGGCATTATAAGAATCAAAAGTATGGCTCCCCAAGAAATTTCCTTCGGTAATGGTATCTAGAACATATCTATTCCAAGGAGTAACGCCCACATAAAAATTGTGAAGAAGAACAACAGTAGATTGCTTTCGAGTAGATCTATTTTGAGCATTGCAAATTCTATACCAAGCATCTTTTAAATTTTCTCCTTCCCTTTGTTTGAAATTGAGGACATCATTATTGGGAGTGCTAACAAGGATAGCTGGACTAGCCATTGGAACTAAATGGGTGTTTAAACACACGAGCACACAAAAAGCAAACAAAGAAGACGAACAGAAGAGGGGCGAAGAAAAGGCAAATCTTTTCAAATATCATTTTAGAAGTGGGGAGAGGAAAACGAGAGGTGAATGGCAAATAATGTAATGAGAGGGATGAGAGTTTGTGATGGGTACTTGGTATGTCTTGGCTTTGCGTAGATCTCCCCGGCAACGGCGCCAGAAATTCATCCTGCTACCTCTTCAGCTTGCGTTTGTTTTCCCTTGAAAAGGAAACGGTGATGCAGCAAAGTAGAGTAAGTATTTCCCTCAGATTTTGAGAACCATGGTATTGATCCAGTAGGAGACAACGCAACAAGCCACCGAATACCTCCACAAAAGAACACCAACTTGCACCCAACACGACAAAGGGGTTGTCAATCCCTTCAGAGTTATTTGCAAAGTGAGATCTGATATAGATGGATAAACGGTAAAGTAATATTTTTGGTTTATAGATCGGAAAGTAAAAGATTGCAAAGAAAGTAAATCAGAAACTAAAATCGTAGATCGGAAACTTAAATGATGGAAAATAGATGATTATATGATGGAAAATAGACCCGGGGAGCATAGGTTTCACTAGAGGCTTCTCTCAAGATAGAAAATATTATGGTGGGTGAACAAATTACTACCGAGCAATTTATAGAAAAACGCAAAGTTATGACGATATCTAAGGCAATGATCATTAATATAGGCACCACGTCCATGTCAAGTAGACCGAAATGATTCTGCATCTACTACTATTACTCCACATGTCGACCGACTCCTACCTGCATCTAGAGTATTAAGTTCATAAGAACAGAGTAACGCATTAAGTAAGATGACATGATTTAGCACAAATAAAGTTAACTCAGGCAATATGATGAAAACCCCATCTTGTTACCCTCGATGGCAACAATACAATACCTGTCGGTTCCGCTTCTGTCACTAGGATCGTGCACCATAAGATTGAACCCAAAGCTAAACACTTCTCCCATTGCAAGAAAAATCAATCAAGTTGGCCAAACCAAACCGATAATTCAAAGAGACTTGCAAAGATATCAAATCATGCATACAAGAATTTATAGGAGATTCAAATAATATTCATAGATAAGCTGATCATAAATCCACAGTTCATCGGATCTCGGCAAACACACTGCAAAAAAGTATTACTTCGAATAGATCTCCAAGAACATCGAGGAGAACATGGTATTGAGAATCAAAGAGAGAGAAGAAGCCATCTAGCTACTAGCTATGTATCCGCAGGTCTGTGGTAAACTACTCACGCTTCATCAGAGAGGAAATGGTGTTGATGTAGAAGCCCTTTGTGATCGAATCCACCTCCGGCAGGACGCCAGAAAAGGCCCCTAGCTGGGATCTCATGGGTATAGAAGGTTACGACAGTGGAAAAGTGGTTTCATGGCACCCCTGGAAGGTTTTGGGGTATTTTAGAATATATAGGTGGAAGAAATAGGTCGGTGGAGCCACGAGGGGCCCACAAGGGTGGGGAGAGCGCCCTACCCCCTAGGCGTGCCCTCCATCCTTGTGGATGCCTTGTGGCTTCCCTGGCGTGTACTCCAAGTCCTCTCGATGTCTTCCGGTCCAAGAAAAATCATCATGAAAGTTTCGTTCCGTTTGGACTGTGTTTGGTATTCCTTTTCTGCGGAACTCTAAAACAAGGAAAAAACAGAAACTGACACTGGGCTCTAGGTTAATAGGTTAGTCCCAAAAATCATATAGCATAGCATATTAATGAATATAAAACATCCAAAACAGATAATATAATAGCATGAAACAATAAAAAATTATAGATATGTTGGAGACGTATCAGTAGAGCGCATAATTAATTATCGCACTCGAGTGTCAATCATCACCCTTCTGTCTAACTTTGACCTCATCACCCACGGGTAAACTTATGACCGAAGTAATTCCACACACTTCGTTTTTACAAAGCTTTTTGCCAATAAACACCCACGATTTGTCCCTCTTCTAGACGACGAAGAATTAATTATCGCACTTGAGGGTCCATCATCACCCTTCTGTGTAACTTTGACCTCATCACCCATGGGTAAACTTATGGCCAAAGTCATTCCACACACTTTGTTTTTACAAAGCTTTTTGCCAATAAACGCCCATGATTTCTTCCTCTTCTAGCCGACGCATAGCCAAACTAGCCGGGCGGGAAGCTTGCGCGGTAGCGCTGGAACAGGCTCACCGAGGATACAGTTGGTGCCTCTTCGAGCCCATGCATGGTCAAACGAAACACGTGTGGTGCGGTGTTGTCAAGCGTGCACTGGAATACTCCGCTATGAATGTCCTGAAAAGACTTGATGATTATAGGCCAGCCGACCCCCATTTATTAGACGACCATTTAACCCTTGTGTCTCTTCAACCTTCGATCGCGCCCCACCATTGCTAGAAGCACACCCACCATGACAAATTCTTAGAGGGTATCCTATGCGGCTCTAATGGCACTCCAAGCGGCTGCCGACGATGAGCAGCAGTTCACCATGCATGCCGTTGTGGACACTTAGGGAGTCCTGGATTAGGGGGTCCTCGGACAGCCAGATTATATCCTTTGGTCGGACTGTTGGACTATGAAGATACAAGATTGAAGACTTTGTCCCTTGTCCGGGTGGGACACTCCTTTGTGTGGAAGGCGAGCTTGGCAATACGGATATGTAGATCTCCTCCCTTGTAACCGAATCTGTGTAACCCTAGCCCTCTCTGGTGTCTATATAAACAGGAGGGTTTAGTCCGTAGGGCTACAACAATCATAATCATAGCCTAGCTTATAGGGTTTAGCCTCTACGATCTCGTGGTAGATCAACTCTTGTAATACTCATATCATCAAGATAAATCAAGCAGGAAGTAGGGTATTACCTCCATCGAGAGGGACCGAACCTGGGTAAACATTGTGTCCCCTGCCTCCTATTACCATCCGCCTTAGATGCATAGTTCGGCACCCCCTACCCGAGATCCTCCAGTTTTGACACCGACAGACACCCATAGAAGGTTTAGGGAACTCTCAATGGTGTACACCAACAATCCGGTCTGGGTGGAGCACTCCATCCACATCATGGAGTTGTTGCTTGCCGAGGAGAAGTACAAGGTGGTCGGTTTCGACCTCGAGTACACCCGCGCTCGAGCCGGGTCTCGTCCCGAGGTCACCGTCGCCCGGATGTGCGTGCACAACCACGTTCTCGTCTACCACTACTGCCTGGCCAGAAGGCCTTTCTAGTGTTTCGCCAAGATTGTCAACAACCCCCACTACATGTTCGCTATGGTGGACATCACCAACAATGTAAAGATGCTCAAGAATTTAGGCATCGCTTGCCAGAATCTTGTCGACATCCACGACCAATACAAGATCTAGCGCAGCAAGGAGCATGAGAAGGACTCACTGGTTCACCTCACCGAGTCCATCATCGACCCTTACTACAGAGACGTGAAGGATTCCTGCAACAAGGCCAAGCATGCCTGGCACTCGACTTGGATGGGGAAACTCGACAAAGCTCACGTTGTGTACGCGGCCAAGGAGGCGTACACGAGCTACGACGTGTATAGGCGGATCGTTGACATGAGGAAGTGCCTCCTTCCCCAAAACGGCCAGGGATCCAGCCAGTAGGAGAGAAATGGCAAGCGTCGTCGCAACAATAAGTATATCATTAGATCCTCGTTTCTCCAAGTTTAGTATGCATCTAATTTCTTACTTTGGTGTGTGGAAATGTTATGTGTGTAGTCACTTGTGTAATTGTATGCTTAATTTGGTTTTGCTATGCTGTCTTTTTAAGTATATATGTTGATGCTCTGTAGACAGAGCAAATCACATCGCACACGGATAAAACAATGGAACCCGTCAGTGATGATTTCATCAATCATTGACAATTGTATACCAGCAATCGTTTTCTCAAAACACACACGGCTTGTTAATAGGAATCGTCTATGTTGTTATCGGTCTTCCCACACATTTCCGATTACAGATCTATTTACCGCGTATCACACACATCTTGTTAAGTTGAACCATTTTTGTTCTCTTGGCTCAACAAAAACAGTTCATCCGAGTGAACTGTATGTCGTATATCACACACACCTTAATTTGGCTGCCCGTTTCTGTTGTTCCACCTCATCACAAACAGTTCATCCGAGTGAACCATATGTTGTATATCGCACACACCTTCATCTGGCTGCTCGTTTCTTTTGTTTTTCCTCGTCCCAAACAGTTCATTGAACTCAACCGTATACCCCTCATCATACACGCAACTAAAATATGAACTGTGTCCGATGTATCCTTCATCGCAAAAGTTTTGCACCTTTTTTGATGTTTTTACACCACCGTTTGTGATTATTGCATCACACATAGTTTCGTCGAAGAGTCACTGGTCGTAGTGTCGCGTTAGCAACATCCTGCAGTAGTGCCTTAATAGCAATGATACATGCGTGTCTTGCTGCCCCTTCTGTCACTGGGAAAGAAAACCGCAATATCGAACCCATCACAAAGCACCTCTTCCCATGGCAAGAAAAATCAATCTAGTTGGCCTAACTGAACAAAGATTCCAAGAGGAAATACAAGGCTATAAATAATCATGCATATAAGAGATCAAAGAAGACTCAAATAAAATTCATGGATATAGATCTGATCGTAAACTCAAAGTTCATCGGATCCCAACAAACACACTGCAAAAAAGAGTTACATCAAATAGATCTCTAAGAGACCATTGTATTGAGAATCAAAAAGAGATAAGAAGCCATCTAGCTACTGCCTACGGACACGTAG
>NC_041382.1:246924674-246956730 GCF_002162155.2 Triticum dicoccoides | reverse complement strand
TAGAATTGTGTTTCGTTGAGTCCCCTAGGGTTTCTGGAATATAGAGGCGGTGCAGGGGGCTCCATGGGGGGGCACAACCCCCTTGGGCACCCTGGTGGGTTGTGCTCCCCACGGGCCTCACCTCTGGTACTTCTTTGGCCCACTAGGTGTCTTCTAGTCAAGAAAAAATTTCCAAAAAGTTTCGTTGCATTTGGACTCCGTTTGGTATTGATATTCTGTGAAGTAAAAAAACAAGCAAAAAACAACAACTTGCACTAGGCTCTATGTCAATAGGTTAGTCTCAAAAAATGATATAATGTTGCTATAAAATGATTGTAAAACATCCTAGAATGATAGTATAACAACATGGAACAATCAAAAATTATAGATACGTTGGAGACGTATCATTATTATCATTACCTCTAATGTGCTTGCTTCAGTTCGAGTCAAGAAGATAAACTTATGCATCAGTTAAGGTAGCTTGATCAGTTCATATAAGGTTCATCAAGTCATATGTTGACATTACTAATAGTACATGTCTTTTAGATGCATCAGTTCGAATGAGGAAGACTGTTGTTGAAAAATTAAATACACCTGTTACACAGTAAGTTCAGTGATACAAAAACTGAGAGTACTTCTAATGTAGATGCAACAGTTTTATATATGCCTATTTTTCCCAAGTTCATTGTTCATCTTACCAGTAGTACACCAAATGTGCATGCATCAGTTATACAAAAAAACACAGGAAAAAACATGTGCATCTCTTCATTAACCCATAGCAACGCATCACTACTAACAGTACATCAGTGCTAACATGTCCATCCATCAGTTCGACTGAAAATAAACACAAAGTTTAATAACGCCCAACGATGCAAGTTCAATTTATAGGTTACCTTCAGTACAAGACATGCTACCATTATTTCTAGGGGAAAATCTAGAAATATTAATCATAAAAGTGTTGAATGTCATTGCAGAAACATGCAAGGCGGCACCTGGTTGGGTAACACCAGAAATGGCCCCCTGATACTTCAATTATACAGGAAGATTTGAAGCTACGCCAAAATCATCGAAAGCATGGTCTCGTTCTTCTCCGCAGCAAACACCGCTTACTGGGAACACAAGCTTTGCCAATGCCGGGGTGCTACAAGGTCCACAATGTCCCCAACAACAAATGTTTTCCTTCCCTGGTGCATGTAGAAAGGGAAGGACGCACAGTCCTCCACCAGTCTCTCCATCAACAACAATCATCCATGCTACAAAAGAGGTTGCGACGGGCAGACCATGCGAAAGAGACTGGAATGCTCACCAATCTAGCAGGGTACAACGTAGCAGATATGAGCCATATAGACAGGAGCCACCTCACAACACATCTGAGCAATGACGATCATACAATGAGAGATGGAGAGCTTCATCAACATTGCTCCCTCCAATAGATGCACTATTGCATGTGTCGAGGGTGACACTAACACTGTTGGGAAACATAGTAGAAAGCAAAAAAATCTCCCTACGATCACCCAATAACAATACGAAGATGCATAACGGGTTGTGATCAACGATCATTACCGACTCTGAGAGTGCAGCTGAAGTAGACGAGTCTGTGTAGATCATACTTGGAGTCCCTTGAACATCGATGACGATCCCGCGAACCGCCCTCGAATGATCCCTCGAACAGAAGATCGAAAGTACATCCTCTCTACTTGGTTGCAAGCGTACGGTCTTCATAATCGAGCAGCGCTTCACGATCGAGAGCTAATCGTCACCAGAGATTTAGAGGGAGGATATTAGAACCATATTGGGCTTCTAATTATGAGGATTCAAGGTGGCTAGTGCTATCTCTAATTAGACAACTAGTACCAACTAGAACTAGTACTAGATGAACTAGAGGAGGCTCCAAAACTTGTGTCTCCACATTGTGGAAATCCTCTAGTATATATAGGTTAGAGGGGAGGGAGAGGACTGCCACCAAGGGGGAAAGTCCCCCTTGGGGCGCCAGCTAAAGGGGGACGAGTAGGACTCCTCCCCTTGTCCAATTTGCCCCCCCCCTATAAGGAAAGGGGGCGCCTTCCTACTTGGGCCCTTGTGGCCAGAGCTTCCCTCCACCTCTTGGCCTTTTAAGGCCCATTGATATTTAAATTAAATATGAAATATTCTAAACATTTTCAGATCATTATATATATATATATATATATTAACATCCCCGAAAACATTTTCCACATATATATAATTAACCGATAATACCCGGTATTACCCGATATTCACCGTAACCATTTCGGTGACCATGAAGCGCTTCCGGAACCTTCCGTAACTATTCCAGATATTAATGAAACAATTGCACCAATATATTCTCATCACTCCTGTCCTACTAACACTCAGAAGATCATGATTACCTTAAGCTTGTAACCCCGTAGGTTCGGTAAATCATAGACACGAATGAAACCCCTTTGTACAATGACTGATAGCGGAACCGTGGACATCCATATCGGTCCCTATGATTACACAAATAATATTCGAGTGAACCTTGGCTGTCATGTGATGTTGCCTTTGCTTCACGATACTTTACAAAACCCGGTGTGCATCAGTATCCTCCTAAGTCATCACCATGCTCACTATACCGTTGCTCCCACTACTGGTTTTGTTCTTCCTTCTTGTTAACGTGTTCCGGCATCCCCGTGAGAAAGTCACATGTGTCTAGCCAAACGATAATGGATGCTGTCACACTAGGAGGGCCCAAAGAATATATCTCCATCGTTGGAGGAGCAAATCCTACTCTCAAGTTGTTCGGTCACTTGTCAAACTTTCCGGTGAACCTGAAAGTTGTCGTTATGATCACATTGTTACAGGTGATGCTTGAGCAACCCCAAAGGCCACCATCATGCAGGAAGTAACTGAGACACTCTTATGGTCTGAGGAACTTTTAGAACACATGTAACACTCCGTGTTATAACAAATGATATTAGACGATACGATCACAAAGTATAACATACAAGTTTGGGTCGATTCAATATGATCATTCTTCTAACATCATACCCTCAATGTTGTTTTAGTACTATCATTACACTTAATGGTATACTAAGATCGGAATAACTTGATCACCAACAAAACTTGAGCCAGTCCTAGAGGTTGCATCTGGAACCTATAGTTTTATTGTTTATCATTCCACACGTGCATATGAGTTTTCCATTGAATCGCATATTACAGGATCATTGCAGTTATAGCATGAAATATAAACTCATAATTATGAATGATGGAAATATAACGGTACAATATTATTGCCTCTAGGGCATATTTCTAACAAACACCACCCGCGCCCATACACGAGGGTGAACAGTAAACACCAGAAGCAGCATAGACCTATATATGCACATGTAAGTACTGAATGAGACCTAGATTAGGTGGTTCTCTGGCTGCTGACTTATCTCTCATGGGCTGGACAGGTGGGCCACGCTACAGCTGCTGAAAGACCGGACTATGAGGCGGCTTTGTATCCAGACAGGAGATCTTTGGTGCCTTAGCGCATACTCCAAGTCAAGATAGATGATTCTGCTTGTCTATTCTATCCTTGTAACCGACTATGTGCAACCCTAATACCCCTGGTGTCTATATAAACTGGAGGGTTTAGTTCGTAGATTCTAGAACAATCATCATCCTACTCACCTAGGGTTTAGTTCATCTGATATCATGGTAGATCGACTCTGTAATCATCCTATTCACTTCAATATAATCGAGGAGGACGTAGGGTTTTACCTCTTCGAGAGGGCCTGAACCTGGGTAAACATCGCCTCCTTCGTCCCTTGTTACCCATTGATTCAAGATCCAAAGCTCGGGGCCCCCTACCCGAGATCCGCCGCTTTTGATACCGACATTGGTGCTTTCATTGATAGTTCCGTTGTTGAATTTCCAGTGGATCAATGGCTCCCCTAACCATTGGAGGTGGCATCTGTAACGGGAACGCCTTCGCCCTTGGCCAGAATTTCACGTCTGGCACTATCATGCTGCACGCCGACCCAACTAGCCGCCTCGGTCAGGTGAAAGCACAAGTGCTCCTTGGGTTATTTTGGTAATTAATGTCAACATATCTCTTGTTGGACTAATACTTTTATCTAGTATATTTCAGAGAGTTCAACAAAGGCGTGGCATGGACAAGAGGATGTGGAACCCCTTCAAGATGCTAAGGACAAACATTGGCAAAAGCTCAAGACTCTGCATTATCATTTTAGTGGTCCAAGATCACATTGAGTCCATAGGAAAAGCCAATACTATTAAAAGGGGATGAGGTGTTGCTTAATGGCTTTCTTGCTCAAAGTGCTTAATAATATGCTCCAAAGACCTCAACCACTTTCTCATTTCCACATATGTCCCAAACCTAAAGTCAAACTCAGCCCCTCCGGTTTGATCTATCCGGCGCCACCGAGTTCGTTTGACATAGCCACTGCCAGAAACCCTAATCAGGTTCGGTCTCACTGATGGGATTTTGGTTTCATCGAGATGGGCTTGCAAACTCTCTATTGCCTATTGCAATTATCTCGGTCCCACCGAGATATGCAATCGGTCTCACCGAGCTTGCTTGAACAACTCTTTGTTTTGCTTATTACCAAAATCGGTCTCACCGAGTTTGTGTAATCGGTCAAACCGAGTTGAGGTATTACCCTAACCCTAGCACATCGGTCCCACTGAGTTGATCATACCGGTCCCACAGAAAACTCTAATGTTCACATTTTTAACCATATTGGTCTGACTGAGTTTCTCAATTCGGTCCCATCGAGTTTGGTGAATTGTGTGTAACAAATATATTTTGTGTGGAGGCTATATATACCCCTCCACCCATCCTCCATTCGTAGAGGGAGCAATCAGAACGTGCCTACGCTTCCACTACTCATTTCCTGAGAGAGAACCATCTACTCATGTGTTGAGACCAAGACATTCCATTCCAACCACAAGAATCTTGATCTCTAGCCTTCCCCAAGTTGCTTTCCACTCAAATCATCTTTCCACCATATCCAAATCTGTGAGAGAGAGTTGAGTGTTGGGGAGACTTTCATTTGAAGCACAAGAGCTAGGAGTTCATCATCAACACACCATCTATTACCTTTTGGAGAGTGGGGTCTCCTAGATTGGTTAGGTGTCACTTGGGAGCCTCTGCCAAGATTGTAGAGTTGAACTAAGGAGTTTGTAAGGGCAAGGAGATCGCCTACTTCGTGAAGATCTACCCAAGTGAGGCAAGTCCTTCGTGGGCGATGGCCATGGTGGGATAGACAAGGTTGCTTCTTCGTGAACCCTTCGTGGGTGGAGCCCTCCATGGACACGTGCAACTATTACCCATTCATGGGTTGAGGTCTCCATCAATGTGGACGTATGATAGCATCACCTATGGGAACCACGCCAAAAATCTTTGTGTCTCCAATTGCGTTTGCACACTCCAATCCCATCCCTTTACTTTGTTGCAACTAGCATGCTTTACTTTCTGTTGCTCATATACTCTTGCCATGCTTGCTTGAAATTTATTGTGAATGTTTAAACTTGTGCTAAACCTCCACCTTAACTTAAAGAAATTAAAATTGCTACTTTTCTTTGTTGAGGTTCTAATCCCCCCTCTAGACACCTCTTCTTGATCCTTTCAATTGGTGTCAGAGCATTGGTCTCCATTGCTCTGGTTTAATCACCATTGGAGGAAGATGGATGAGTCTAAGTTGGGGAGTCTTTGATGTAGAGTGCCTATACTTGATGGAGAGTTCTTTCATGAGTGAAAAAATGAGATGCTTGAGATTTTCAATGAATATCATTTGAACAAGTACATTACTAGCCCTTGTGCACCGCTTGTTGATCCTTTGCATCCTACTCCCAATGAGTCTCTTGACATGATCCGCAACCTTAGAACTGTCAATATTATTACTAGAGGTTTGTCTAGAAATTTGATTGTTTGCTTGCCTACTCTTGGTTGTGCTCACACCATATGGAGATTTCTTGAGGAACAATTTCTAAACTATTCCTTGCTAAATCTAAATATGATTCTTCATAAGTCAATTGCCTTAAGTAAGATGAATTCCAATGATCCTAAGTTTGGTGATTGTCTATTTGAGCTTCATGCCCTTATGCATGCCAAAGGAGATGTTTGAATCATTACTAATATCATCTCCGAAGTCATTATAATTCATAAAGACGAACATTGTGATGATCATATATCTAATGAATCACTCTCCCTAGGAAATGATCAATCACAAGACAATGTTGAACATGGATACTATGATGAGGATGATGATAGTTACTTCGATCTCGATGAATCTATGATACATTTTGGTCTTATGGCTAATCTTCGCGGCTACATGGCTGTAGGAAAGGAATGGGTTCTTGATAGTGGATGTACCAATCACATGATCAGAGACAAGGATATGTTTCGTGAGCTTGCTAAAAATGATGACCCTTGAAAGTATGTCACTTTTGGTGATAACTCAAAGGGTAAGGTGGTTGGCCTTGGTAAGGTGGCCATCTCATATGATAGCTCCATACAAAATGTTATGCTTGTTGAATCTCTTGTCTATAATTTACTTTACGTATCTAGACTAGCTGACTTTTGCTTTAGTTTCCTATTTACTGAAGTAGATTGCCAAGTGTTTCAAAGAGATAATCATAAAAAGGACTTTGCTGGTATACGTAGAGGTGATCTATACATTGTTGATTTCACTAAAAAGGCTCGGCCTAGAACTTGCTTAATTGCTAAATCTTCTAAAGCTTGGTTGTGGCATAGAAGGTTAGGTCATGTGGGAATGTGAAATCTTGATAATCTTATCAAAGGTGATCATATCCTTGGAGTGAAAGATGTTATATTTGACAAGGATAGATTGTGTAGTGCTTGTCAAGCAGGAAAACAAGTTGGAGGAAGCCACCCCGTGAAGAACATCATGACCACGAGAAGACCGCTCGAGCTACTTCATATGGATCTCTTTGGTCCCAATGCATATAAAAGTCTCGGTGGAAACTCATTTGGTCTAGTCATAGTCGATGATTTTTCAAGATTTACGTGGGTGTTCTTTCTTGATGATAAATCCCAGGTGCAAAAGATCTTCGAGAACTTCGCTAGGAAGGCCCAAAATCAATTTCAAGTGAAGATCAAGTAGGTTCGCAGTGACAACGGAACGGAGTTCAAGAACGCAAATGTGGACACCTTTCTTGACGAAGAAGGGATTTTACATGAGTTCTCGGCTACGTACATGCCTCAACAAAGTGGAGTTGTTGAGAGGAAGAACCGGACTCTTGTTGAGATGGCGAGAACAATTCTTGATGAGTACAAGACGCCAAAACACATTTGGGCGGAAGCAGTTGAGACAGCTTGTCATACAACAAATCATTTATATCTTCACAAGCTACTCAGCAAGACGGCATACAAGCTTCTCACCGATAACAAACCCCAAGTTTGATACTTTCAAGTATTCGGCTCAAAGTCTTACATTCTTGATAAGCATCGTCGTTCTAAATTTTCTCCTAAATCTGATGACGGTTTCCTACTCGGTTATGGCTCAAACTCTCACACATACCATGTATACAACAATTTCACCCGAAAGGTTAAAGAGACGGTAGATGTGAAGTTTGATGAATCTAACGGCTCGCAAGTAGAGCAATTGCCAATTGATGTAGGAGACTGATACGTCTCCAACGTATCTATAATTTTTTATGTATTCATGCCATGTTTATAATATTTTTGCATGATTTTGGTATGATTTGGTTAGAACTAACCCGGACTGACGATGTTTTTAGTATAACTAGTGTGGTGCTGTTTTTGTGCAGAAATAAAAGTTCTCCGAATGTGCTGAAAATCAACGAAGATTTTTTCTAGAAAATATAAAAAATACTGGGACGAAGATTTAACAGAGGGGAGACCTGTGGGCCCCACGAGGGTGGAGGGCACACCCACCCCCTGAGGCATGCCCCCGTGCCTCGTGGACTCTTCGTGGGGCCCCCTAACTTGTTCTCGACGTGAACATCTCCTATAAATCCCCAAACCTCCAAAAAATAACCTAGATCAGGAGTTCCGCCGCCGCAAGTCTCTGTAGCCACCAAAAACCAATCGGAACCTTGTTCCAGCACACTGCTGGAGGGGGTATCCATCACCGGTGGCCATCTTCATCATCCCAGCGCTCTCCATGACGAGGAGGGAGTAGTTCACCCTCAGGGCTGAGGGTATGTACCAGTAGCTATGTGTTTGATATATATATATCTCTCTCTCTCTCTCGTGTTCTTGATATGGCATGATCTTGATGTATCGTGAGCTTTTCTATTATAGTTGGATCTTATGATGCTTCTCCCCCACTATCTTCTTGTAATGGATTGAGTTTTCCCTTGGAAGTTATCTTATCAGATTGAGTCTTTAAAGATTCGAGAACACTTGATGTATCTCTTGCATGTGCTTATCTGTGATGACAATGGGATATTCACGTGATCCACTTGATGTATGTTTTGGTGATCAACTTGCGAGTTCTGTGACCTTGGGAACTCATGTATAGGGGTTGGCACACGTTTTCGTCTTGACTCTCCGGTAGAAACTTTGGTGCACTCTTTGAAGTTCTTTGTGTTGGTTGAATAGATGATTCTGAGATTGTGTGATGCATATCGTATAATCATACCCCTGGATACTTGAGGTGACATTTGAGTATCTAGGTGACATTAGGGTTTTGGTTGATTTGTGTCTTAAGGTGTTATTTTACTACGAACTCTAGGGCTATTTGTGACACTTATAGGAATAGCCCAATGGATTGATCGGAAAGAATAACTTTGAGGTAGTTTCATACCCTACAATTATCCCTTCGTTCGTTCTCCGCTATTAGTGACTTTGCAGTGACTCTTTGTTGCATGTTGAGGGATTGTTATATGATCCAATTATGTTATTATTGTTGAGAGAACTTGCACTAGTGAAAGTATGAACCCTAGGCCTTGTTTCCTATCATTGCAACACCATTTGAGCTCACTTTTACCACTTTCTACCTTGCTGTTTTTATATTTTCAGATTACAAAAACCTATATCTACCATCCATATTGCACTTGTATCACCATCTATTCACCGCACTAGTGCACCTATACAATTTACCATTTTATTGGGTGTGTTGGGGACACAAGAGACACTTTGTTATTTGGTTGCAGGGTTTTTTGAAAGAGACCATCTTCATCCTATGCCTCCCACATATTGATAAACCTTAGGTCATCCACTTGAGGGAAATTTGCTACTATCCTACAAACCTCTGCACTTGGAGGCCCAACAACATCTACAAGAAGAAGGTTGTGTAGTAGACATGAAGCTCTTTTCTGGTGCCGTTGCTGGGGAGGTTAGTGCTTGGAGGTATATCTTTAGATCTTGCAATCGAATCTTTTAGTTTCTTGTTTTATCACTAGTTTAGTCTATAAAAGAAAACTACAAAAAAATGGAATTGAGGTTGCCTCATATGCTTCATCTTTTTAATGTCTTCTGTGAAAATAAGGATTCCGATAATTATGCCAAAGTGTTAGAAGAACAATGCATTAAAATGTTTGCACTAGATCTTTGAATGATGAGCATTATTGCAATATTGTTAGTATTAATTATTTAAATATCCATGATGCTAATGATATGCAAATCCACAAGCTTGGGGATGCTATGTTTGATGAAGATGATATTTTTTGTCCCCCATGTTTTGATGAGCAAATTTATTATGATGAGAGCATGCCCCCTATTTATGATGATTATTGTGATGACTTTTACGCTATAAAGAATAATGATAACCAAGAAACTTATCATCATGATTTTCATTTTCAATTGGATTATACCTCACATGATAATTATTTCGTTGAGTTTGCTCCCACTACTATTCATGTGGTGAGTAGTAAAATTTATATGCTTGCACATCATGAAAATAGTGCTTTATGTGATAGTTATATTGTTGAATTTATTCATGATGCTACTGAAAATTATTATGAGGGAGGAATATATGCTTGTAGGAATTGCAATAATATTAAGTTTCCTCTCTATGTGTTGAAAATCTTGAAGTTTTGCTTGCTTTACCTTCCTATGCAAGTTGATTCTTGTTCCCATAAGTTGTTTGCTCACAAAATTCCTATGCATAGGAAGTGGGTTAGACTTAAATGTGTTAGTCGTATGCTTCATGATGCTCCCTTTATATTTCAACTCTTATCTTTTATGTGAGCATCATTGACATCATCATGCCTAGCTACAAAGGCATTAAAGAAAAGTGCTTGTTGGGAGATAACCCAATATTTACCCCTACTGTTTTAGTGTGTACACATGATTAAGCTATTGTAGTAATCATGGTTTATAGCTTTTGTTTGAATAAAGTGCCAATTAAGACCTTTGGGAGGGCTTACGACGATAGTTGATTTGATCTTGCTGAAAAACAGAAACTTTTGCACTCAGGTAAACAATTCTCATTTTTAACACAAGCCTGATAAAATACTAATTATTTTTGCAGAAGATTAATAAACAAATTTCCTAGGACTACCTAATTTATTAGGAGATGTGGAGTTACATAAGTATTTGAGAGTTACAGATTACTACAAACTATTCTGTTTTTGACAAATTCTGTTTTCGATGCATAGTTTGCTTGTTTTCTAGTTTCTATGGCTTATATTTATTAAAATAAATTCTAGAAATGATATGGTACATTAGGAATCATGTGATAAAAATTATAAATCTTTTCTTGACAGTACCTAAGTGGTGATTTGTTTTCTTACTAACAGACCTTACGAGTTTTCTGTTAAGTTTTGTGTTGTGAAGTTTTCAAGTTTTGGGTAAAGATTCGATGGACTATGGAATAAGGAGTGGTAAGAGCCTAAGCTTGGGGATTCCAAAGTCACACCAAGGTAATATTCAAGGACAACCAAGAGCCTAAGCTTGGGGATGACTTAGATGACATCCCATCTTTCATCTTCGTTCATCGGTAACCTTACTCGGAGCTATATTTCTATTCACCACGTGATATGTGTTTTGCTTGGAGCGTCATTTTATTTTATTAGTATTTGCTTGCTGTTATTTAGAGTAATGTTTTGCATATTTTATTTCAATAAAAAGGTCAAGTGTAGCCTTTACCATGCTTATTTTGCAAGTCTATATGTTGTTGTTTGAAAACAGAAAGTTTGTTGTCATGTTTTGAATATTTGTGAATAGTCAGACCATGATAAAATCTTGAAACTTTCACACAATGAGTAACAACAAATTTTCTACAGTGTGGTAATTTTCCAGAATTTTGGGAGTTAAATAAGTATGATTCCTCTTGCATTCTTTACAAACTATCATGTTTAGACAGATTGCTGTTATGTTTGCATTGTTTGCATATGTTTGCTTCTTTAATGATTATATTTGAGGATAGGAGTGTTAAATATGAAGAGGCATTTAGTAGGAAATATAAAATTATAATATTATTGATTTTCTACAGTAGAGAATGATAAGGTTTTGCAGGATTTATACTAACTTATCTCACGAGTTCTTGTTGAGTTTTGTGTGGATGAAGTTTTTAAGAATTAGGGAAACCGTGATATGAAAAAATTAAGGAGACACAAAAGCTCAAGCTCGGGGATCCCAAGGCATCCCTAATTAATATTTCAAGAAGTCTCAAGCATCTAAGCTTGGGGATGCCCCGGTAGGCATCCCACCTTTCTTCATCAACAATTATCGGTTAGCCGCCATTGAGGCTAAGTTTTTGCTTCTTCACATGATATGTGCTATCCTTGCAATGTCATTTTATTTTGTTTTGCTTGCTATTTGAATAATATCCCAAGATCTAAAATTCTTAAAATGTTATAGAGTCTTCACATAGTTACATAATTATTCGACTACTCATTGATCTTCACTTATATCTTTTGGAGTAGTTTTTTGTTTGCTCTAGTGCTTCACTTATATCTTTTTAGAGCACGTAGATAGTTTTATTTTGAAGAAATTTTTGAACTCTCATGCTTCACTTATACCATTTTGAGAGTCTTTAAACAGCATGATAATTTGCTTTGGTTATGAATTTAGTCCTAATATGATGTGCATCCAAGAGGGATATAATAAAAACTTTCATATAAACTTCATTGAATACTATGTGAAGTTTGATTCCTTATGATTGTTTTGAGATATGAGGATGGTAACATTAGAGTCATGCTAGTGAGTATTTGTGAATTTGAGAGATTCTTGTGTTAAAGTTTGTGATTCCTGTAGCATGCATGTATGGTGAACCGTTATGTGATGAAGTCGGAGCATGATTTATTTTTTGATTGTCTTATGAGTGGCGGTCGGGGACGAGTGATGGTCTTTTCATACCAATCTATCCCCCTAGGAGCATGCGCATAGTAATCCATTTCGATAACTAATAGATTTTTGCAATAAGTATGTGAGTTCTTTATGACTAATGTTGAGTCCATGGATTATACGCACTCTCACCCTTCCACCATTGCTAGCCTTTCTTGTGCCGCGCAACTTTCGATGGTACCATACACCCACCATTACATTCCTCAAAAGAGCCACCATACCTACCTATTATGGCATTTCCATAGCCATTCCGAGATATATTGCCATGCAACTTTCCACCATTCCGTTTATTATGACACGCTCCATCATTGTCATATTGATTTTCATGTTCATGTAGTTGGCATCATATTTGTGGCAAAGCCACCATTCATAATTCTTTCATACATGTCACTCTTGACTCATTGCACATCCCGGTACACCGCCGGAGGCATTCACATAAAGTCATATTTTATTCTAAGTATCGAGTTGTAATTCTTGAGTTGTAAGTAAATAAAAGTGTGATGATCTTCACTATTAGAGCATTGTCCCAGTGAGGAAAAGATGATGGAGACTGTGATTCCCCCACAAGTCGGGATGAGACTCTGGACAAAAAATAAAAGAAAAAGAAAAAAGAGGCCATAAAAAGGAAAAAAAAGGCCCAAATAAAAAACTAAAAATGAAAATAAAAAATGGGAGAAAAAGTGAGAAGGGACAATGTTACTATCCTTTTTCAACACTTGTGCTTCAAAGTAGCACCATGATCTTCATGATAGACTGTCCTCTTTTGTCACTTTCATATACTAGTGGGAATTTTCATTATAGAACTTGGCTTGTATATTCCAATGATGAGCTTTCATACACTTATAACTCTAGTGCATCCGTTGCATGGCAATCCCAACTCACTCACATTGATATCTATTGATGGGGATCTCCATAGCCCGTTGATACGCCTAGTTGATGTGAGACTATCTTCTCCTTTTTGTCTTCTCCACAACCACCCCTCTATTCCACCTATAGTGCTATATCCATGGCTCACGCTCATGTATTGCGTGAAGATTGAAAAAGTTTGAGAACATCAAAAGTATGAAATAATTGCTTGGCTTGTTATCGGGGTTGTGCATGATTTAAATATTTTGTGTGATGAAGATAGAGCATAGCCAGACTATATAATTTTGTAGGGATAACTTTCTTTGGCCATGTTATTTTGAGAAGAAATGATTGCTTTGTTAGTATGCTTAAAGTATTATTGTTTTTATGTCAATATTCAAATTTTGTTTTGAACTTACGGATCTGAATATTCTTCCCACAATAAAGAAGATTACATTTATAAATATGTTAGGTAGCATTCCACATCAAAAATTCTATTTTTATCATTTACTTACTCGAGGACGAGCATGAATTAAGCTTGGGAATGCTGATACATCTCCAACGTATCTATAATTTTTGATGTATTCATGCCATGTTTATCATATTTTTGCATGATTTTGGTATGATTTAGTTAGAACTAACCCGGACTAACGTTGTTTTTAGCAGAACTACCGTGGTGTTGTTTTTGTGCGGGAATAAAAGTTCTCGGAATGCGCTGAAAATCAACGGAGATTTTTTCTGGAAAATACAAAAAATACTAGAACGAAGAGTTACCGGAGGGGAGTCCCGTGGGCCCCACGAGGGTGGAGGGCGCGCCCCTGTGCCTCGTGGACTCTCTGTGGGGCCCCCTGACTTGTTCTCGACACCAACCTCTACTATAAATCCCCAAACCTCCAGAAAATAACCTAGATCGGGAGTTCCGCCGCTGCAAGCCTCTGTAGCCACCAAAAACCAATCGGGACCCTGTTCCGGCACCCTGCCGGAGTGGGGATCCATCACCGGTGGCCATCTTCATCATCCCGGCTCGCTCCATGATGAGGAGGGAGTAGTTCACCCTCGGTGTTGAGGGTATGTACCGACAGCTATGTGTTTGATCTCTCTCTCTCTCTCTCTCTCGTGTTCTTGATATGGCACGATCTTGATGTATCGCGAGATTTTCTATTATAGTTGGATCTTATGATGCTTCTCCCCCTGTATCTTCTTGTAATGGATTGAGTTTTCCCTTTGAAGTTATCTTATCGGCTTGAGTATTAAAGGATTTGAGAACACTTGATGTATGTCTTGCATGTGCTTATCTGTGGTGACAATGGGATATTCACGTGATCCACTTGATGTATATTTTGGTGATCAACTTGCGAGTTCTGTGACCTTGTGAACTTGTGCATAGGGGTTGGCACACGTTTTTGTCTTGACTCTCTGGTAAAAACTTTGGGGCACTCTTTGAAGTTTTTTGTGTTGGTTGAATAGATGAATCTGAGATTGTGTGATGCATATTGTATAATCATAACCGTGGATACTTGAGGTGACATTGGAGTATCTAGGTGACATTAGGGTTTTGGTTGATTTGTGTCTTCAGGTGTTATTTTACTATGAACTCTAGGGCTGTTTGTGACACTTATAGGAATATCCCAATGGATTGATCGGAAAGAATAACTTTGAGGTGGTTTCATACCCTACAATAATCTCTTCGTTTGTTCTCCGCTATTAGTGACTTTGGAGTGACTCTTTGTTGCATGTTAAGGGATTGTTATATGATCCAATTATGTTATTATTGTTGAGAGAACTTGCACTAGTGAAAGTATGAACCCTAGGCCTTGTTTCCTAGCATGGCAACACCATTTACGCTCACTTTTACCACTTCCTACTTTGCTGTTTTTATATTTTCATATTACAAAAACCTATATCTACCATCGAAATTGCACTTGTATCACCATCTCTTCGCCGAACTAGTGCACCTATACAATTTACCATCGTATTGGGTGTGTTGGGGACACGACTCTTTGTTATTTGGTTGCAGGGTTGTTTGAGAGAGACCATCTTCATCATACGCCTCCCACGGATTGATAAACCTTAGGTCATCCACTTGAGGGAAATTTGCTAGTGTCCTACAAACCTCTTCACTTGGAGGCCCAACAACGTCTACAAGAAGAAGGTTGCGTAGTAGATATCAAAGACAAATACCCTTTGGAAGCAATCCAAGACTTTCCTATTGGCAAGATTCGTCCAACGGAGGTGAAGCAGAGTACCTCGTCCGTCCAAGTGGAAGCTTCTACCTCACGACAAGGTGAATCAAGAGTTGACACAGAGGCATCCACAAGTGGGACACGTCAAGATGAAGAACACGAGGAAGTACACAAAGATGAACCTCATCAACCTCCTTCCCCACATCGACAAGAGAACAACAACATCAACAATGAAAAAGTCCAAGAGGAAGAACAAGATGATGAAGAAGATGTTCCACCGCGACCCAAGCAAAAACTCTCACGAGTTAGAGCAAGAGTTTCACGAGACCATCCCGTCGAACAAATCTTCAATGATATCCAAACCAGGAGAATCACTCGCTCTAAAACTCGTTTGGCTAATGTTTGTGAACATTATTCATTCATCTCTAGCATTGAACCTATGAAAGTTGAAAAAGCATTGGAAGATCTGGATTGGACAAATGCCATGCACGAAGAGCTACACAACTTTGAGAGGAACCAAGTCTGGACATATGGGTTGAGAAGCCCGACAACAACCACAACATCATCGGTACCAAATGGGTGTTTCTCAACAAGCAAGATGAAGATGGACAAGTCGTTCGCAACAAAGCACGTCTCGTCGCCCAAGGCAACACTCAACTCGAAGGTATGGACTATGGTGAGACATATGCCCCCATTGCTAGACTTGAGTCCATCCGCATCTTACTTGCCTATGCAAATCACCTTTCAAATCATCTGGATCTCTAGCCTTTCCCAAGTTGCTTTCCACTCAAATCATCTTTCCACCATATCCAAATATGTGAGATAGAGTTGAGTGTTGGGGAGACTATCATTTGAAGCACGAGAGCAAGGAGTTCATCATCAACACACCATCTATTACCTTTTGGAGAGTGGTGTCTCCTAGATTTCTTAGGTGTCACCTGGGATCCTCCGTCAAGATTGTGGAGTTGAACCAAGGAGTTTGTAAGGGCAAGGAGATCACCTACTTCGTGAAGATCTACCCAAGTGAGGCAAGTCCTTCATGGGCAATGGCCATGGTGGGATAGACAAGGTTGCTTCTTTGTGGACCATTCATGGGTGGAGCCCTCCGTGGACTCGCGCAACCGTTACCCTTCGTGGGTTGAAGTCTCCATCAACGTGGATGTACAATAGCACCACCTATCGAAACCATGCCAAAAATCTCCGTGTCACCAATTGCGTTTGCACACTCCAATCCCATCCCTTTACTTTCTTGCAACTTGCATGCTTTACTTTCCGCTGCTCGTATATGATACGTCTCCAACGTATCTATAATTTTTGATTGCTCCATGCTATATTATCTACTGTTTTGGACATTATTGGGCTTTATTATCCATTTTTATATTATTTTTGGGACTAACCTATTAACCGGAGGCCCAGCCCAGAATTGCTGTTTTTTTGCCTATTTTAGGGTTTCGAAGAAAAGGAATATCAAACGGAGTCCAAACGGAATGAAACCTTCGGGAACGTAATTTTCTCACCGAACATGATCCAGGAGACTTGGACCCTACGTCAAGAAACAAAGGAGGAGGCCACGAGGTAGGGTTGCGCGCCTACCCCCCCCCCCCACCCCACCCCAGGCGCACCCTCCACCCTCATGGCCCCCCTGTTGCTCCACCGACGTACTCCTTCCTCCTATATATACCTACGTACCCCCAAACGATCAGATACGGAGCCAAAACGCTAATTCCACCGCCGCAACTTTTTGTATCCACGAGATCCCATCTTGGGGCATGTTCCGGAGCTCCACCGGAGGGGGCATCGATCACGGAGGGCTTCTACATCATCACCATAGCCTATCCAATGAAGTGTGAGTAGTTTACCTCAGACCTACGGGTCCATAGTTATTAGCTAGATGGCTTCTTCTCTCTTTTTGGATCTCAATACAATGTTCTCCCCCCTCTCTTGTGGAGATCTATTCGATGTGATCTTCTTTTTGCGGTGTGTTTGTTGAGACCGATGAATTGTGGGTTTATGATCAAGATTATCTATGAACAATATTTGAATCTCCTCTGAATTCTTTTATGTATGATTGGTTATCTTTGCAAGTCTCTTCGAAATATCAGTTTGGTATGGCCTACTAGATTGATCTTTCTTGCAATGGGAGAAGTGCTTAGCTTTGGGTTCAATCTGTGTCCTTTCCCAGTGATAGTAGGGGCAGCAAGGCACGTATTGTATTGTTGCCATTGAGGATAACAAGATGGTTTTTTATCATATTGCATGAATCTATCCCTCTACATCATGTCATCTTGCTTAAGGCGTTACTCTGTTTTCATTAACTTAATACTCTAGATGCATGCTGGATAGCGGTCGATGAGTGGAGTAATAGTAGTAGATGCAGGCAGGAGTCGGTCTACTTGTCTCAGACGTGATGCCTATATACATGATCATACCTAGATATTCTCATAACTATGCTCAATTATGTCAATTGCTCAACAGTAATTCGTTCACCCACCGTAAAATACCTATGCTCTTGAGAGAAGCCACTAGTGAAACCTACAGCCCCCGAGTCTATCTTCATCATATTAATCTTCCAATACTTAGTTATTTCCTTTGATTTTTTACTTTGCTTTTATTTTACTTTGCATCTCTATCATAAAAATACCAAAAATATTATCTTATCATATCTATCAGATCTCACTCTCGTAAGTGACTGTGAAGGGATTGACAACCCCTTATCGCGTTGGTTGCGAGGAGTTATTTGTTTTTTTGCAGGTACGAGGGACTCGTGCGTAGCCTCCTACTGTATTGATACCTTGGTTCTCAAAAACTAAGGGAAATACTTACACTACTTTGTTGCATCACCCTTTCCTCTTCAAGGAAATCCAACGCAGTGCTCAAGAGGAAGCAGAGAAGATTTCTGGCGCCGTTGGCGGGGAGACTACGCAAAAGTCAATATACCAAGTACCCATCACATACCCTTATCTCCCGCATTACATTATTTGCCATTTGCCTCTCGTTTTCCTCTCCCCCAACTTCACCCTTGCCATTTTATTCGCCCTCTCTCTCTATCCTCCCTCTCTTTCTCTATTTGCCTCTTTTTGCCCGCTTGCTTTTTGTTTGCTTGTGTGTTGGATTGCTTGCTTGTCACGATGGCTCAAGATAACACTAAATTGTGTGACTTTACCAATACCAACAACAATGATTTTATTAGCACTCTGATTGCTCCTCTTACCGATGCTGAATCTTGTGAAATTAATGTTGCCTTGCTGAATCTTGTTATGAAAGATCCGTTTTCCGGCCTTCCTAGTGAAGATGCCGCTACCCATCTAAATAGCTTTGTTGATCTATGTGATATGCAAAAAAAAGAAAGATGTGGATAATGATATTGTTAAATTGAAGCTATTTCCTTTTTCGCTTAGAGATCGTGCTAAAGCTTGGTTTTGGTCTTTGCCTAAAAATAGTATTGATTCTTGGAACAAGTGCAAAGATGCTTTTATCTCTAAGTATTTTCCTCCCGCTAAGATCATCTCCCTTAGAAATGATATTATGAATTTTAAGCAACTTGATCATGAACATGTTGCACAAGCTTGGGAGAGGATGAAATTAATGATACATAATTGCCGTACTCATGGTTTGGATTTGTGGATGATTATACAAAAATTTTATGCCGGATTGAATTTTGCTTCTAGAAATATGTTAGATTCGGCCGCGGGAGGCACTTTTATGGAAATCACTTTAGGAGAAGCTACTAAACTCCTAGATAATATTATGGTTAATTATTCTCAATGGCGTACTAAAAGATCTACTAATAAAAGGGTGCATGCGATAGAAGAAATTAATGTTTTGAGTGGAAAGATGGATGAACTTATGAAATTATTTGCTAGTAAGAGTGTTTCTTCTGATCCTAATGATATGACCTTGTCTACTTTGATTGAGAATAATAATGAATCTATGGATGTGAATTTTGTTGGTAGGAACAATTTTGGTAACAACACGTATAGAGGAAATTTTAATCCTAGGCCTTATCCTAGTAATCCCTCTAACAATTATGGTAATTCCTACAACAATTCTTATGGAAATTATAATAAGATGCCCTCTGATTTTTAATCTAATATTAAGGAATTTATTACTTTGCAAAAGAATTTCAATGCTTTGATTGAAGAAAAATTTCTTAAGATTGATGAGCTAGCTAGGTACATTGATAGAATTTCTCTTGATGTTGATTATTTGAAACTTAGATTTATTCCTCCTAAGCATGATCTCAATGAGTCTCTCAAAGCCATGAGAATTTCCATTGATGAGTGCAAAGAAAGAACCGCTAGGATGCGTGCTAAGAAAGATGCCTTTATAAGAGCGTGTTCTTCTAGTTCCTATGAAAATAAATATGAAGATCTAAAAGTTATTGATGTGTCCCCTATTAAATCTTTGTTTTGCAATATGAATCTTGATAATGACGGGACTGAATATGATCCACCTTTACCTAGAAGGTGTTCCAAAAATTCGGAGTTCTTAGATCTTGATGCTAAAATTGATAAAAGTGGGATTGAAGAAATTAAAACCCTAGATGTTGCTAAACCCACTATTTTGGATTTCAAGGAATTTAATTATGAAAATTGCTCTTTGATTGATTGTATTTCTTTGTTGCAATCCATGCTAAATTCTTGTCATGCTTATAGTCAAAATAAAGCGTTTACTAAACATATCGTTGATGCCTTGATGTAATCTTATGAAGAAAAACTTGAATTGGAAGTTTCTATCCCTGGAAAACTTTATGATGAGTGGGAACCAACTATTAAAATTAAAATTGAAGATCATGAATGATATGCTTTGTGTGATTTGTGTGCTAGTGTTTCCACGATTCCAAAGACTTTGTATGATTTGTTAGGTTTCTGTGATTTTGAAGATTGCTCTTTAAACTTGCACCTTGCGGATTCCACTATTAAGAAACCTATGGGAAGAATTAATGATGTTCTTATTGTTGCAAATAGGAATTATGTACCCATAGATTTTATTTTTCTTGACATAGATTTTAATCCTTCATGTCCTATTATTCTTGGTAGACCTTTCCTTAAACGATTGGTGCAATTATTGATATGAAGGAAGTAAATATTAGATTCCAATTTCCGTTAAGGAAAGGCAAGGAACACTTTCCTAGAAAGAAAATTAAATTACCTTATGAATCTATTATGAGAGGCACTTATGGATTGCCTACCAAAGATGGCAATACCTAGATCTATCCATGCTTATTATGCCTAGCTAGGGGCGTTAAACGATAGCATTTGTTGGGACGCAACCCAATTTTATTTGTATTCCTTGCTTTTTGCTCCTGTTTAGTAATAAATAATTTACCTAGACTCTGTTTTGTTTGTGTTTTTTGTGTTTAATTAGTGTTTGTGCCAAGTAGAACCATTGGGGAGACTTGGGGAAAGTCTTGTTAATTTTTCTGTAAAAAACAGAAACTTTAGCGCTCACGACAACTGCTGCCATTTTTATTTGGAAAGTGATATTTAGTTAATTATTTTTCAAGATGATTAATAGATAAATTCCTCACGTCCAGCAATTTATTTTAGAATTTTTGGGGTTCCATAAGTTTGCGTTAGTCACAGATTACTACAGACTGTTCTGTTTCTGACAGATTCAGTTTTTCGTGTGTTGTTTGCTTATTTTGATGAATCTATGGCTAGTAAAATAGTTTATAAACCATAGAGAAGTTGGAATACAGTAGGTTTAACACCAATATAAATAAATAATGAGTTCATTACAGTACCTTGAAGTGGTCTTTTGTTTTCATTCGCTAACGGAGCTCACGAGATTTTCTACTTTGAGTATTGTGTTGTGAAGTTTTCAAGTTTTGGGTAAAGATTTGATGGATTATGGAACAAGGAGTGGCAAGAGCCTAAGATTGGATATGCACATGTAACCCCCAAGATAATCTAGGGACACCTAAAAGCCAAAGCTTGGGGATGCCCTGGAAGGCATCCCCTCTTTCGTCTACTTCTATCAGTAACTTTACTTGGAGCTGTATTTTTATTCACCACATGATATGTGTTTTGCTTGGAGCATCTTTTATGATTTGAGTCTTTATTTTTTAGTTTGCCACAATCATCCTTTCTGTACACACCTTTTGAGAGAGCCATACATGATTTGGAATTTGTTAGAATACTCTATGTGCTTCGCTTATATCATTTGAGTTATATAGTTTTGCTCTAGTACTTCACTTATATCTTTTGGAGAATGGTGGTGGATTTGTTTTATAGAAACTATTGATCTATCATGCTTCACTTAGATTATTTTGAGAGTCTTAAATAGCATGGTACTTTTCTTAAATAATCCTAATATACTTGGTATTCAAGAATAGTAAAAACTTTCTTATGAGTGTGTTGAATGTTATGAGAAGTTTGATACTTGATAATTGTTTTGAGATATGAAGATGATGATATTAAAGTTGTGCTAGTTGAGTAGTTGTGAATTTGAGACATACTTGTGTTAAAGTTTGTAATTCCCGTAGCACGCACGTATGGTGAACCGTTATGCGATGAAGTCGGAGCATGATTTATTTTTTGACTGTCTTCCTTATGAGTGGCGGTCGGGGACGGGTGATGGTCTTTTCCTACCAATCTATCCCCCTAGGAGCATGCGCGTAATACTTTTCTTTGATAACTTGTAGATTTTCGCAATAAGTATATGAGTTCTTTATGACTAATGTTGAGTCCATGGATTATATGCACTTTTCTTCCTCCCACCATTGCTAGCCTCTCTAAATACCGCGTACCTTTCGCCGGTATCATACACCCACCATATACCTTCCTCAAAACAGCCACCATACCTACCTATTATGGCATTTCCATAGCCATTCCGATATATATTTCCATGCAACTTTCCACCGTTCCGTTTATTATGACACACTCCATCATTGTCATATTGCTTAGCATGATCATGTAGTTGACATCGTATTTGTGGCAAAGCCACCATTCATAATTCTTTCATACATGTCACTCTTGATTCATTGCATATCCCGGTACACCGCCGGAGGCATTCATATAGAGTCATATCTTGTTCTAAGTATCAAGTTGTAATTGTTGAGTTGTAAGAAAATAAAAGTGTGATGATCGTCATTATTATAACAGTGTCCCAGTGAGGAAAGGATGATGGAAACTATGATTACCCCACAAGTCGGGATGAGACTCCGGATGAAAAATATTAAAAAAGGGAAGGGGAAAGAAAAGAGGCCATAAAAAGAGAGAAATGACCCAAATAAAAAAATGAGAGAAAAAGAGAGAAGGGACAATGTTACTATCCTTTACCACACTTGTGCTTCAAAGTAGCACCATGATATTCATGATAGAGAGTCCCTCATTTCGTCACTTTCATATACTAGTGGGAACTTTTCATTATAGAACTTGGCTTGTATATTCCAATGATGGGCTTCCTCAAAATGCCATAGGTCTTCATGAGCAAGCAAGTTGGATGCACACCCACTTAGTTTCTTTTGCTGAGCTTTCTTATACTTATAGCTCTAGTGCATCCGTTGCATGGCAATCCCTACTCACTCACATTGATATCTATTCATGGGCATCTCCATAGCCCGTTAATACGCCTAGTTGATGTGAGACTATCTTCCCCTTTTTGTATTCTCCACAACCACCATTCTATTCCAAATATAGTGCTATATCCATGGCTCACGCTCATGTATTGCGTGAAGATTGAAAAAGTTTGAGAATGTCAAAAGTATAAAACAATTGATTGGCTTGTCATCGGGGTTGTGCATGATTTAAATATTTTGTGTGGTGAAGATAGAGCATAGCCAGACTATATGATTCTGTAGGGATAACTTTCTTTGGCCATGTTATTTTGAGCAGACATGATTGCTTTGTTAGTATGCTTGAAGTATTATTATTCTTATGTTAATATTAAACTTTTATCTTGAATCTTTCGGATCTAAATATTCATTCCACAATTAAGAAGAATTACTTTAAAATTATGCCAAGTAGCACTCCACATCAAAAATTATCTTTTTTATCATTTACCTACTCGAGGACGAGCAGGAATTAAGCTTGGGGATGCTTGATACGTCTCCAAGGTATCTATAATTTTTGATTGCTCCATGCTATATTATCTACTGTTTTGGACATTATTGGGCTTTATTATCCACTTTTATATTAATTTTGGGACTAACCTATTAACCGGAGGCCCAACCCAGAATTGTTGTTTTTTTTGCCTATTTTAGGGTTTCGAAGAAAAGGAATATCAAACGGAGTCCAAACGGAATGAAACCTTCGAGAACATGATTTTCCCACCGAACATGATCCAGGAGGCCACGAGGTAAGGGGCGCGCCTACCCCCCAGGCGCGCCCTCCACCCTCGTGGGCCCCATGTTGCTCCACCGACGTACTCCTTCCTCCGATATATACCTACATACCCCCAAACGATCAGATACTGAGGCAAAATCCTAATTCCACCGCCGCAACTTTATATATCCACGAGATCCCATCTTGGGGCCTGTTCCGGAGCTTCGCCGGAGGGGCATCGATCACGGAGGGCTTCTACATCACCACCATAGCCCCTCCGATGAAGTGTGAGTAGTTTACCTCAGACCTACGGGTCCATAGTTATTAGCTAGATGGCTTCTTCTCTCTTTTTGTATCTCAATACAATGTTCTCCCCCTCTCTTGTGGCGATCTATTTGATGTAATCTTCTTTTTGCGGTGTGTTTGTTGAGAGCGATGAATTGTCGGTTTATGATCAAGATTATCTATGAACAATATTTGAATCTCCTCTGAATTCTTTTATGTATGATTAGTTATCTTTGCAAGTCTCTTCGAATTATCAGTTTGGTTTGGCCTACTAGATTGATCTTTCTTGCAATGGGAGAAGTGGTTAGCTTTGGGTTCAATCTTGCAGTGTCCTTTCCTAGGGACAGTAGGGGCAGCAATGCATGTATTGTATTGTTGCCATTGAGGATAACAAGATGGGTTTTTTATCATATTGCATGAATCTATCCCTCTACATCATGTCATTTTTCTTAAGGCGTTACTCTGTTTTCATTAACTTAATACTCTAGATGCATGTTGGATAGCGGTCGATGAGTGGAGTAAAAGTAGTAGATGCAGGCAGGAGTCGGTCTACTTGTCTCGGATGTGATGCCTATATACATGATCATACCTAGATATTCTCATAACTATGCTCAATTCTGTCAATTGCTCAACAGTAATTCGTTCAACCACCGTAAAATACCTATGCTCTTGAGAGAAGCCACTAGTGAAACCTATGGCCCCCGGGTCTATCTTCATCATATTAATCTTCCAATACTTAGTTATTTCCTTCGCTTTTTACTTTGCTTTTATTTACTTTGTATTTCTATCATAAAAATACCAAAAATATCTTATCATATCTATCAGATCTCACTCTCGTAAGTGACCGTGAAGGGATTGACAACCCCTTATCGCGTTGGTTGCGATGAGTTATTTGTTTTGTGCAGGTACGAGGGACTCGCTCGTAGCCTCCTACTGGATTGATACCTTGGTTCTCAAAAACTGAGGGAAATACTTATGCTACTTTGGTGCATCACCCTTTCCTCTTCAAGGAAATCCAACATAGTGCTCAAGAGGTAGCAGTATACTCTTGCCATGCATTCTTGAAATGTATTGTGAATGTTTAAACTTGTGCTAAAACTCCACCTTAACTTAAAGAAATTAAAAATTGCTACTTTACTTTGTTGAGGGTCTAATACCCCCTATAGACAGCTCTTCTTGATCCTTTCATCGGGTTAGAAGGTTCACACTCGACCAGAAGATCAGTTTCGGAAGCCTACAGTTCATCGCTGATTCTCGGGGACATCTTACTCTAACAATATCTTTAGCTCCCGCCAAAAAGCTTAATGATCCCAATGCTTTAACTTCGGGATCAGCAAGCCTAACAGGGACTAACGACATACGGGGCCAGGCCCTAGAGCCCGAACTCGTCAGTTCAACCAAACTCTTTCTGGCCGAACATCGCCTGGGCCCGATTTTGAGCATCCCCAAAACGGTCGTACTGCGGGTCAACCCCGAATACTTGGGAAGTTTGGACCTAACATACCTCTCATCATCGAATGATCTACTAGACTGGATTGAGGCCATGGGACTATTCAACGACCGATCCTTGTACTATGATCAAATCGGGCTTAAACCCCGATAACAGGGAAATTTATATCCCGCCCGTCACGCACCTCATTGCCATCATCGAGGATTTGGCTGAAGACTCTTAGTCACCAAAGTTGGAAACAAACTAAATTAGGGTTCCCGATCACCTCGCCCCGACTTCTAGCCCAGGGTCCGATGTTCATCCTGAACAGAGCGTGGAACTGAGCCCCGACTCGAAGCGTGACCTTGAGTCCATACAACAACATCCAGTTAATAGTCCAGATTTCAAACTTGGTGCGCCGAATACTACGATAGTGTTGGACACTGCCGCTAGTGGTCTGTATATGCAACCCATTGGGGGACAAAGTTTTTCCCCACCCAACCCCCACGTCGAGTATCCTCAAGTAACTCCAGGAAGCCAGACATATGGGATTTAATGTTCATAAAGCAGCAGCTCAAGGAAACTGTCCACCACTTTTCGGCCAGATTCCTCCTAGTCAAAGATAGGATGGCATACTGTTGCGACCAAGAAATCATAGTGACCTTTCGGTACAATTGCCAAGACGAAGGAATCTTGAATGCCCTCGCCCGTCGCCATGTACAAAGCTTCACCGAATTATCGGACCTGGTACGCAAATATTGTGCCATGGAAAGCACTTGAAAAGCACAACAAATGTGCGTGGAATCAACCCATATCGAGCAACTCGTACAAGCTCGGGCAAAATGCATATACCCACGGCGGTTGCCTGAACATGAGCCCATATAAAAGAAGAATAGATCCCTCGTCGGACCCAGAACAGTCCTGGATGAGCTACTGGACAAACCATGCCCCATACACTCGGTCTCGCTGAACACAAATCCAACCCATGGGCTTCGAGCTTGTTGGGTGGTCAGGTAGGTGGCAAAGAGCAGCGAAGCCATCCTCGGACTCACACCCCCAGTAGACGATCAACAACACCTCCATACAACAATAATGATGTTTTGATGACCTACGAGACATTCTTCTCAAACAATCAGAGGAAAAGAGCCCTTCAAGAGCTTGGCCAAGTCCACCAGGTGACAGCCGTAAATTCATGCACGGATGCACCAATCACATTCACCGAAGAGAACGAACCAAGGGCATGCCCCATCCAAGAACCCGCCACACTAGTCCACGACCCTATAGTAGACGGCTTTAGACTAACCAAGGTGCTTATGGACAGAGGCAGCGGTTTAAACCTCATTTACAAGGATACCCTTGACAAAATGCAGTTCAACTGATCTCGCATCGAACAGAGCTATACTACCTTTCAGGGAATTATCCCCAACAAAGAGGTGCGCTGTTTCAGATGAGTCACTCTCGATGTAGTATTCGACACTCCCGAGAACTATAGGTCCGGAGAACTACTTTTCCATATTGTGCCCTTCCATAGCAGATACCACACCTCTTGGGGAGTGATACGTCTCCAACGTATCTATAATTTATGAAGTATTCATGCTATTATATAATATATTTTGGATGTTTTATGGGCTTTACTAAACATTTTTATATTATTTTTGGGACTAATATATTAACCCACAGCCCAGTGCCAGTTTCTGTTTTTCCCTTGTTTCAGTGTTTCGCAGAAAAGGAATATCAAACAGAGTCCAAACGGAATGAAACCTTCAGGAGAGTTATTTTTGGAACGGAAGCAATCCAGAAGACTTGGGGTGTACGTAAGGGAAGCAATGAGGAAGGCATGAGGCAGGGGGGCGCGCCCTCCACCCTCGTGGGCCCTCATGGCTCCCTGATCTATTTCTTTGTCCTATATATACCAGTATACCCTAAAACCATCGGGGAGCAGAATAGATCAGGAGTTCCACCGCCAGAAGCCTCCATAGCCACCGAAAACCAATCTAGACCCATTTCGGCACCCTACCAGAGGGGGGAATCCCTCTTCGGTGGCCATCTTCATCATCCCGGCGCTCTCCATGACGAGGAGGGAGTAGTTCTCCCTCCGGGCTGAGGGTATGTACCAGTAGCTATGTGTTTTATCTCTCTCTCTCTCTCTCGTGTTCTTGAGGTGATACGATCTTGATGTATCGCGAGCTTTCCTATTATAGTTGGATCTTATGATGTTTCTCCCCCTCCACTCTCTTGTAATGGATTGAGTTTTCCCTTTGAAGTTATCTTATCGGATTGAGTCTTTAAGGATTTGAGAACACTTGATGTATGTCTTGCGTGGGATACCCGTGGTGACAATGGGGTATTCTATTGATCCACTTGATGTATGTTTTGGTGATCAACTTGCGGGTTCCGCCCATGAACCTATGCATAGGGGTTGGCACACGTTTTTGTCTTGACTCTCCAGTAGAATCTTTGGGGCACTCTTTGAAGTACTTTGTGTTGGTTTGAATAGATGAATCTGAGATTGTGTGATGCATATCGTATAATCATACCCACGGATACTTGAGGTGACATTGGAGTATCTAGGTGACATTCGGGTTTTAGTTGATTTGTGTCTTAAGGTGTTATTCTAGTACGAACTCTATGATAGATTGAACGGAAAGAATAACTTCATGTTATTTTACTATGGACTCTTGAATAGATCAATCAGAAAGGATAACTTTGAGGTGGTTTCGTACCCTACCATAATCTCTTCGTTTGTTCTCCGCTATTAGTGACTTTGGAGTGACTCTTTGTTGCATGTTGAGGGAAAGTTATATGATCCAATTATATTATTATTGTTGAGAGAACTTGCACTAGTGAAAGTATGAACCCTAGGCCTTGTTTCCTAGCATTGCAATACCGTTTACGCTCACTTTTCCCACTTTCTACCTTGCTGTTTTTATATTTTCAGATTACAAAAACCTTTATCTACCATCCATATTGCACTTGTATCACCATCTCTTCACCAAACTAGTGCACCTATACAATTTACCATTTATATTGGGTGTGTTGGGGACACAAGAGACTCTTTGCTATTTGGTTGCAGGGTTGTTTGAGAGAGACCATCTTCATCCTACGCCTCCCACGGATTGATAAACCTTAGGTCACCCACTTGAGGGAAATTTGCTACTGTCCTTCAAACCTCTGCACTTGGAGGCCCAAAAACGTCTACTAGAAGAAGGCTGTGTAGTAGACATCAAGCTCTTTTCTGGCACCGTTGCTGGGGAGGTTAGCGCTTGAAGGTATATCTTTAGATCTTGGAATCGAATCTTTTTGTTTCTTGTTTTAGCACTAGTTTAGTTTATAAAAGAAAACTACAAAAAAGTATGGAATTGAGTTTGCCTCATACGCTTCATGTTTTTAATATCTTTCGTGAGTATGATGGAAAGAAAAATTGTGCCAAACTGTTAGAAGAAGAATGCATTAAAATGTTTGGCACCAAATATTTGAATGATGAGCATGATTGCAATGTTGTTAGTATGAATTCCTTGAATATCCATGATGCTAATGATATGCAAAGCCACAAGCTTGGGGAAGCTATGTTTGATGAAGATGATATTTTTTGTCCCCAAAGTTTTTATGAGCAAATTTATTATGATGAAAGCATGCCTCCTATTTATGATGATTATATTGATGTAAGTGGATTTGGAGAGGTCATGACTTTATTTTGTGATGAATCCACTATTCCGGAAGAGGTTCCAATTGATTATGAGAACAAAGTTGCTATCTATGATGATTATTGTGATGACTTGTATGCTATAAATAATAATGATATCCATGAAACTTGTCATCATGATTTTAGTTTTCAATTGGATTATGCCTCACATGATAATTATTTTGTTGAGTTTTCTCCCACTATTATTCATGAGAAGAATTTTTTTTGTGTGGAGAGTAATTAAATTTCTATGCTTGTAGATCATGAAAAGAATGCTTTAGGTGCTGGTTATATTGTTGAATTCATTCATGATGCTACTGAAAATTATTATGAGGGAGGAACATATGCTTGTAGGAATTGCAGTAATATCAAGTTTCCTCTCTATGTGCTTAAAGTTTTGAAGTTATGCTTATTTTGCCCTGCTATGCTAGTTGATTATTGTTCCCATAAGTTGTTTTCTCACAAAATCCATATGCATAGGAAGTGGGTTAGACTTAAATGTGCTAGTAATATTCTTCAAGATGCTCTCTTTATGTTACAATTCTTATCTTTTATGTGAGCTTAGTTGAAATCATCATGCCTAGCTAGGGGCATTAAACGATAGCGCTTGTTGGGAGGCAACCCAATTTTATTTTAGCTCCTTGCTTTTTGTTCCTGTTTATTAATAAATTAATCATCTAGAGTCTGTTTTGGTTGTGTTTTTTGTGTTTAATTAGTGTTTGTGCCAAGTAGAACCGTTGGGAAAACTTGGGGAAAGTCTTTTTGATCTTGCTGTAAAAAACAAAAACTTTAGCGCTCACGAGAATTGCTGCCATTTTTATTAGGAAAGTGATATTTAGTTAATTCTTTTTGAAGATGATTAATAGATAAATTCCTCGCGTCCATCAATTTATTTTAGAATTTTTGGGGTTCCATAAGTTTGCGGTAGTCACAGATTACTACAGACTGTTCTGTTTCTGACAGATTCTGTTTTTTGTGTGTTGTTTGCTTATTTTGATGAATCTATGGCTAGTAAAATAGTTTATAAACCATAGAGAAGTTGGAATAAAGTAGGTTTAACACCAATATAAATAAATAATGAGTTCATTACTGTACCTTGAAGTGGTGTTTTGTTTTCTTTCGCTAACGGAGCTCACGAGATTTTCTATTTTGAGTTTTGTGTTGTGAAGTTTTCAAGTTTTGGGTAAAGATTCGATGGATTGTGGAATAAGGAGTGGAAAGAGCCTAAGGTTTGGGATGACCAAGGCACCCCAAGGAAATATTCAAGGACAACCAAGAGCCTAAGCTTGGGGATGCCCCGGAAGGCATCCCCTCTTTTGTCCTCGTTCATCGGTAACTTTACTTGGAGCTATATTTTTATTCACCACATGATATGTGTTTTGCTTGGAGCGTCAATTTATTTTGTTAGTATTTGCTTTCTGTTATTTAGAACAATATTTTGCATCTTTTATTTCAAAAATGTGGCATTGATAGCCTTTACTATGCCTATTTTACAAGTCCACATGTTGTTGTTTGAAAACAGAAAGTTTACCGCTGTTGCAAAAATTCCCTAGAAAAGTCAGAATGTGATAAAATGTAGAAACCTTTTGCATAATAAGCTCTGATAAATTTAATATAGTGGGAGTTTTCTTTCATAATTTTTGGTGGTAGGGAAGTATGGATCTTGCTACACTCTTTATAGACTGTCCTATTTAGGCAGATTGCTGTTATGTTTGCATTGTTTGCATATGTTTGCTTCTTTAATTATTCTATTTGATGATAGGACTATTAAATATGCAGAGGCATTTAGTATGTAATTTTGAATAATAATTTTAGTGATTTGATACAAAAGAGTATGATAAGGTTTTTGCATTGGTTTATACTAACTTATCTCACGAGTTCTTGTTGAGTTTTGTGTGGATGAAGCTTTTGAAATTTAGGAAGACCGTGATATGAGAGGAATTAAGGAGACACAAAAGCTCAAGCTTGGGGATGCCCAAGGCATCCCAAGATAATATTTCAAGAAGTCTCAAGCGTCTAAGCTTGGGGATGCCCCGGTTGGCATCCCACCTTTCTTCTTCAACAACTATCGGTTAGTTTCGGTTGATCCTAAGTTTTTGCTTCTTCACATGATGTTTGACATTATTAGAATTTCATTTTACTTTGTTTTTGATTGATGTTTGAATAAAATATCAAGATCTGAAATTTTTAAATGAGAGAGAGTCTTCACATAGCTACATAATTATTTAACTACTCATTGATCGTTACTTATATCTTTTTGGAGTAGTTTGTCATTTACTCGTGTGCCTCACTTATATCCTATGAGTAAATGGTTGAATGATTTGAATGTAATAAATTTGAAATTATATATGTTTCATATGCTTATCCCATGGGGAGTAATGACTTTACATATAAGAAGTAGAGGTGGTAAATTTATTGAAGGTTAGCAAACATTGTATTGGTCACTTGAACAATTCATGAAAAAATATTGAAGGAAGAGAGATTTCACATATAAATATACTATCTTGGACATATTTTGTAATTGTGAGCACTCATTAAAATATGACATGATAAAAGGCTGATGTTGGACAAGGAAGACAACTTAATGGATTATGTTTTCTTATATTCGAAATAAAGTATATTCTCATGGATCACCCAACACGTTGTGCTTGCCTTTCCCCCTCATGCTAGCCAAATTCTTTGCACCAAGTAGAAATAATACTTGTGCTTCTAAACATCCCTTAAACCAGTATTGCCATGAGAGTCCACCATACCTACCTATGGATTGAGTAAGATCCTTGAAGTAAGTTGTCATCGGTGCATGCAATAAAAATTGCTCTCTAAATATGTATGTTCTTTTAGTGTGGAGAAATTAAGCTTTATACGATCTTGTGATATGGAAGCAATAAAAGTGACAGACTGCATAATAAAGGTCCCTATCACAAGTGGCAATATAAAGTGACATTCCCTCGCATTAAGATTTTGTGCATCCAACTATAAAAGCGCATGGCAACCTCTGCTTCCCTCTGCGAAGGGCCTATCTTTTATTATTGTCTTTTACCTTATGCAAGAGTCATGGTGATCTTCACCTTTCCTTTTTTTCATTTTATCCTTTGGCAAGCACCTCATGTTGGAAAGATT